>NC_090829.1:96695707-96998737 GCF_028021215.1 Eschrichtius robustus | reverse complement strand
TGCCTCCTCCTCTGGGCTCCCCAGCCAAATCAGTGATGGGGCTCTTGAGAATCTTTACCTGGGGATAATTCATTGTTGCAGTCTAAGGCTCTTCCTACCCAAACCTCCCTTTTCTCTTCTTTCTGCATTGCATTTTGAAGGCTCTCCCACTGTCTTTAGCTTTCTCTCTCATTATTATTCCCCATAACTCTCCCATAAATCTCTTGCACATTTACTTCCATCTTGATGTCTGCTTCTTGGCAGATCAGAATTAGTCTTGAACATGTGAATACTGTCTCCCCATCCTCCCTCTTAGCTGAAGACTTTGATTCTTGCATCAATAATAAAACTGAAGCTATCAGAATAGAATTTCCACAAAGTCCCACCATTTCATTTTTATTTTATTTTTCAATTGATGTACAGTTGATATACAATATTATGTTAGTTTCAGATGTACAACATAGTGATTCAATATTTTTATAGGTTATACTGTATTTAAAGTTATTACAAAACAATTTGCATTTCTCTGATGGTTAGAGATATTGAGCATTTTTTCATGGGCCTGTTGGCCATTTGTATATCTTCTTTGGAAAAATGTCTATTCAGGTCTTCTGCCCATTTTTAAATTGGGTTCTTTATTTTTTGATATTGAGTTGTATGAGTTGTTTATATATTTTGGGTATTAGCCCCTTATTTGTCCTATCATTTGCAAATATTTTCTCCCATTCAGTAGGTTGTCTTTTCATTTTGTCAATGGTTTTCTTTTGCTGTGCAAAACTTTTAAGTTTAATTAGGTCCTATTTGGTTATTTTGCATTTATTTCTTTTTCCTTAGAAGATAGATTCAAAAAGATATTGCTACAATTTATGTCAAAGTGTTTTCTGCCTATGTCTTAAACAAGAGCCACAATTAAAAGGAAAACTGGCCTAATTTATGTACAAATCAAGGGTACTACTTTTCACAGGAAATTCATGTCCAGTCAGGGTTTTAAAGACAAGTTTCAAGGTTGCTCCATTCCCAGAAGGAGGTGGGATAGACTTCCCTGGGCAGTGCGGAATGTCCAGGGACCATCTGCTTAGTTCTTTTGACCTTAAAAAAAAAAAAGAGTTATTTACCAGCAGAACAAATTTATGTAGGAAAGCAATTCAGGACAAGAAATTATGGTCAACATAGGCAAGTCCAAAGAATAGAGGAGAGGGGCTTGCTTTTATAGAGGAAAAGGGGAAGTTGGGAGGAACTGTTTCAAGGAAGCCGAAGTGGTAACTGCTTCTCAATGGCTGAGCTGTTGCTGGGGAAGGAGAAATTCTTCCTTTGGACCCCTTCCTTCTCAGGGGTCTGGGTTGTTAGTGAAAACCCCTCCTTTATTACTCTATTTTAAATGTTTCCTTTATTTATTTTCATAACTCCCAGTTTCTAGGAGGCTCTCTTCAAAACCTTTCAAGACAGATGGATTTCAAAAAGCAATTAATTTTCAGGATTAATTCAGTTCTGGGCATTCCATGGCTGTTGTTCAGCACAGAATTTCATCTCCATCTTGCCAAAAGAATTTGTGAGGAAAAATGCAGTGATTTAGAACAGATGGCTCAGTGACAGGAGTTATTCTGGCCATGCAAAGTATCTTTAGACCCTGATTCTGAGCCAGCAAGGCATACCACTTTTCTGAGATCTTTTTGTGGCTTCTTGTTGCACTCCCTGCAACCACCATCTCCAAATCCCTACCCCGGGCCAGTGTCTCAGTTAACTGGTAAAGATAATGTTAGACATTTCCTGCTCTACACTCATGCTGCATCTTTAATGTCTCTGGCTTTGTTGTCTTTTTTCCCCATCCTTATTTTAAAGAAAAAAAATCATGTAAATATTCTTCAACTATAATCTTATCTGCAACATTTTACTATCTTTAATAGGATCCTAGAAGAACTCACTAACCCAATCTCAACATTCATGAACCTTTTCTCATTGTGGGTCTTCTATTTCTTCACTCCTCTTCCCCCCATTTTATCTCTTCTCGCCTGTTTTTACCTCCTTTGCACTTTGTTTAAAGACATCTTCTCTTTATTTTCAATGTTCTCTCTTGATTTGGGCCTCCTTTTCTCTTGAGCGCCTTAGACTCATAGTATGTTGGAAGCAGCAGGTCCTTAGAGAACATCTGCTTCATGACTCATTTTTAAGATGCTGAAGGCCAGGCAGGTAACAAGATTTGCCCAAAGTCCACAGCAGGGCAGAGGCAGGAATGAGCCCCATCCTCTGACTCCCAGGTCAGTGCCCCTCCACAGTGGGCTCTCATCTGTTTCTCTAAGGCAGAGCTTACAACTGCCAGCTCAGGAGCCACATTTAACCCATGGGCAACTTTTGTTTGACTTGCATATAAGTAAAAAAAATGATTTGTTATTACAGTAAGTCCCCTACATATGAATGAGTTCCATTCCGAGAGTACGTTTGTAAGTCCAATTTGTTTCATAAGTCCAACAAAGTTATCCTAGGTACCCAACTAACACAGTCAGCTATATGGTACTGTACTGTAATAGGTTTATAATACTTTTCACACAAATAATACATAAAAAACTAACAAACACAAAAAATAAAGAAATTATTTTGTTTCTATTGTTATTGCTTGGTGCTTCTTAGCAGTACCAGCTATATCACCACTGCTTTTACGCTTGCTTCTGGACATTCTCAGCTTGAAATAAAGATACTGTACTCTATACAGTACTTTATACAGTACTGTACACAAAGTCACAGCCACTTGTAGAGGATGCATGCACATGACAGTGTACGCCAGACGTGAACTAACTTACATGACTGGACATGTGAATGCATGTTTGCTTCTTTGAAAGTTCGTGACTTGAAGGTTCATATGTAGGCGACTTACTGTATTTAAAAACGGAGGACTTCTGAAAAGATCTGGAGGTAGACAGACCATGATCCCTGGAGCTGAGAGCCCCAGTTCAAATCCCAGTTAGACTTCTTACTAAGTGGGTGTGGAAGAGTTAGAGGAATTTGGGGAATGAATGGCGGTGTGTGTAAAGTGCTTACAACAGTGCCTGGTACTTGGCAAGTGCTGTATGTGTCTGTTATCATCTACTTCTTATTATTTTGGTCATGCTGTTGTGATACCCACTCAGAACCAAGAAGCTTAGCCCACTTGTATTCCCTTCCTGTCCTCTGTGTGCAGCTTCCTCACTCACCTGTGTATATACCCTCTGTCCCCCAAGCACCAAATCCCTGACTCTGAGTTCTCCATCAGAAGAACTTTTAAGAACCGTGAAAATTTTGCAAATTCATTCTTATCTGGAGGGACAACATGTCTGGAATTTTTAAAAGTATGGAATAATAATATTAAAGAAGAAGAAATGCAGTTGTGTTATTTCAGATATGTAGAATAATGCTGTGGTCAGGGCTTGCTGAGCAGGGCTGTCAGTGCTAGAGTAGTGTGTTTCAGACTGCAGGGGTAGACTCATTAGTGGAAAGTTGAGGAAGGTGTGACTAGAATTTTTAAAAATGGGATAAAATAGATGTGTTCCATTTTGTTCTATATGACCAGGGCAAAAATTGTTTTGTGAAATCCTTTTCAATTACATATTCAGGCGTGTATTGGGATAGGATGAAAAATGCATTTCTTACTGTGAGTCCTCATCTAAAAGTTAGAAAGCCACTGTGCTAGAGAATCTTGTATCTTAATAATTAGGTAGGAATAATTCTTAATTGACACGACTAATTGATTTAATAGAATGCTTCTCCTAAATTCTTCTCTTTTGAGAAGGCTCTTCTTTATATTATTTATTTGCTTCACAAACCACTTTGTCAAAGGTTCAGGGAAAATTCCATTACCAGAGGATTGCATAAGAGACTTGTCATCCAGGAGATCTGCCAAGGTAGTCTAATCATAACATATTCTCAGAAATAATAATAACCTTGTATAATAAATCTTTTTTCCGGTTCTAGTCCATGTACAAGAGGAAAGTTTGAGACTATGCACAGCTTATATTTTTAGTATAGTGGAGAGGATTTAGCTGTTAATAATTCTTTATTCTTCCATCTGGTGCAAGTTCCTCATGCCATTTCAATCAGTGCTCACCAAGGCCAATATTCTGGCTACCTAGCAACAAATACCTTAAACATATTCTATAAGCTGAACTTCCATGACATCCTCTATTCCTCCTTGTGACTCTAAGGCTTGATTTCACTTTGATAAACAGAGGGAAGGAGGTCCTGAAGAACTGTTTAAGGTCGAACATGAGGTTACTTTAAACTTCCACCCTCCAACTTGAATTCCTGGGGACACCCCATCTGATAAAATTAAGTAGCCAACTATCCCCCCAAATGTATACTTATTTCATAGGAATGTACTACCATACTGATATATTATATATACTATAAAACACATAAAGAGTAGAAGTAAAAAGGGATAAGATGAAATAAATCATATTTTAAATAATTTTTAAATGATAAAATAATCTTGCCAATAATAATATTTTATTGTGTTGAATATCTTTGTTATTTTGAAACAATTTGATATTGAGAATCAAAGTTCTAGTTTCAGTGTAGTTCATTTCAGTACTTGGTTTTAGTGGCATAATGTTACAGGTGAAAATGTTACCTCACATTGATATACAGACCCCAGTGAAGAGGTATGTCATTAGCTGTTATTGTGTTATGTGATACTCACTTTTTAATCTCAACACATCAATTATGCTAAAGTTTTATTGAAATTCAGTTTGTAATATCAATCTTCCCTTATTACAATCGGTTAGTGCTTTAAAATCCATCAAAATGGATTCAATACCTACTGAAATACTTCATTTGAGGATTTTTATCTGGGTTAAATAATTCTGTTCCTGTATTTTAAAGTGTGCAGATATGAAAGTTGTTATAGGTGATACACATCATTTATAGCAACACAAACCCATAATGATGAAAATATTTCAGAGTATTTACTTTCAGAATCTTTTTTCTGTAATTTATTTTGAAAATCAGCTACTGTCTTACTTGAAGAGACAGGTTTTGTTTACTTATTCATTTAAAAACTTATCTGCAAAGGTGCTTTCTACAGATAGACACATTTCATTAAGAAAAGATCAGCAAATTTGGATATCTTGTCTTTGTAAAAGAAAAAAAATGGGTATCTCATCAGTAAGTCTGATACCTTTTAGTACTTTGCTATGAAATAACCAGGGAATTTCAAGAACTACAAAAGATTTTCATCATTATTTTCCATCTCATTACAAAGTATTGTTGAGACCTTGTTTTTATAAAATCAATAGATTCAATGACATTCTGTAGTACTTTGTACACTTCTGTTTCATCTTCTTTGCTGTAGTTGAGTGTCTTTTAATGATAGAGTACATAAATTTCATCTGATTTGCTCTCTCCATAACTTACTCCAATAACTTAAATTATTTTTTATTACATTCAAAGCTTCCATTCCATCAAGAGTTAGCTTAAACTATTTTCATTCATATATCAGACAAGTAATTTACTAAGTAGAATAAGTCTTTGCATACACTCTTCCTTTAGTTGTTCACAAGAAAATTAGTGCTTCATATGTGTCATTATTGGAAAAAATCCAGAATATACCATAAGTATAGACATGTGAAAAACAGATATACTTTCATTCAATTGTATAGTAAATCTCCAATAACGGGTAATACTTATTTCTTCAAATGTGCAATAAGTTTGTATTTTCCAATAGTATTTTCTGACAAAAGAATATATTTTAATTTGTAGCCATATTATTTCTCATGTATTTTGTCAGCTGCTTTTACTGTAGGGAGGACAATCTTTACTAATGGTATATGGTTTTTCTTTTGTGCTTAAGTAGAAAATTTAATATGTATTACATATTTAGTGAAATATTATAAAGGTCTGGGTTAAATATTGCATGATGTTTTGAACCACTACTAAAAAAACTGTTGACATTTGTCATGTTCTGCATGATTAGTGTGTGTCTTAGTAATTATGATGGCTTTCAGACAATCATTAGCTAATGTTTCAAGGTACAGTAGCTACTTATGGCAAGGCTAATCTTTAAAGATGGTGGATATAAATGTGTATTTCACAGAATCTTCTTGATAATTTGAATTATTTGGGGCAAATTCTTGTTAAATTGAATTGCTTTTACCTCTTAATAAAGCTGACAACTTACTTGGAATAGAAGTATAAAGTCTGACATTGTCTCATTGCCTTACATTATTTGAGGCAAACCATTTAAAATTTTTTCCATAACTTTATTAAGGAAATTTGAAAATAATAAAAAAATAGAAGAGTATAATGAACCTGATGTACCTATCACCCAGTTTTAGTAATTATCACTGCATGGTATATCTTATTTCATTGCTAATTTCCTACTCACCTCACCTCAGATTACTTTAAATTGATTCTCAGACAACGTATCATTTTAACGGTATATATTTCGGTATATGCCTCTGGAACTGATTACAATACTAAACACATTAAAAATTAATGGTACTTTAAAATATTCTTAAATATTTACTGTTCAAATTTCTCCTATTGTTTTCAATTTTATTTTTATTTTTGAGGATAAAAGCAATGTGTTGAGGATACATTTTGGGGGTAGAATCTATAGTACTTTGGTTGAAAGTGGGAGAAAAGAGAGAGGAAGAGTTTGAAGATAAAAATTTTTGGGGTGAGTGGGGGTGCTGTACGTTGACATGAGGAGAAATGCAGAGGTGGTGAGAGTGAGAAAATGAATACTTCAATTTAAGACATGTAGAAATATCTAGATGGAAATAGCAAGTTGACATTTGGATGAATAAACCTGGAACTCAAAACGGGGGTATGGCTGAGAGACATAAATTTGGGAATAGATGTACCACAGATAATATTTAAAACTATGAGATTCAGGGGGAGAGACCTTCAAGATGACAGAGGAGTAAGATGTGATCACCTTCCTCCCCACAAATACATCAGAAATACATCTACATGTGGAACAATTCCTACAGAACACCTACTGAATGCTGACAGAAGACCTCAGACTTCCCAAAAGGCAAGAACTCCCCATGTACATGGCCATGTGGCTGACAGGGTCTTGGTGCTCTGGCCAGGTGTCAGGCCTGTGCCTCTGAGGTGAGAGAGCCGAGTTCATGACATTGGTCCAACAGAGACTCCCAGCTGCATGTAATATCAAACGGTGAAAGCTCTCCCAGAGATCTCCATCTCAATGCTACAACCCAGCTCTGCTCAATGATCAGCAAGCTACAAGGCTGGATACCCTATGCCAAACAACTAGAAAGACAGGAACACAACCACATCCATTAGCAGAGAGGCTGCCTAAAATCATAATAAGGTCACAGACACCCAAAAACACACCACCGGATGGGGTCCTGCCCACCAGAAAGACAAGATCCAGCCTCATCCACAAGAACACAGGCACCAGTCCCCTCGACCAGGAAGCCTACACAACCCACTGAACCAACCTTAGCCACTGGGGGCAGACACCAAAAACAAAGGGAACTATGAACCTGCAGCCTGCGAAAAGGAGACCCCAAACACAGTAAGTTAAGCAAAATGTGAAGACAGAGAAACACACAGCAGAGAAAGGAGCAAGGTAAAAACCCGCCAGACAAACAAATGAAGACGAATTAGGCAGTCTACCTGAAAAAGAATTGAGAGTAATGATAGTAAAGATGATCCAAAATCTTGGAAATAGAATGGAGAAAATACAAGAAATGTTTAACAAGGTCCTAGAAGAACTAAAGAGCAAACAATGATGAACACCACAATAAATGAAATTAAAACTTCTCTAGAAGGAATGAATAGCAGAATAACTGAGGCAGAAGAACGGATAAGTAACCTGGAAGATAAAATAGTGGAAATAACTAATGCAGAACAGAATAAAGAAAAAAGAATGAAGAGAATTGAGGACAGTCTCAGAGACCTCTGGGAAAACATTAAACGCACCAATATTCGAATTATATGGGTCCCAGAAGAAGAGAAAAAGAAAGGGACTGAGAAAATATTTGAAGAGTTTATAGTTAAAAACTTCCCTAATATGGGAAAGGAAATAGTCAATCAAGTCCAGGAAGTGCAGAGAGTCCCATACAGGATAAATCCAAGGAGAAATATCCCAAGACACATATTAATCAAACTACCAAAAATTACATACAAAGAAAAAATATTAAAAGCAGTAAGGGAAAAGCAACAAATAACATACAAGGGAATCCCCATAAAGTTAACAGCTGATCTTTCAGCAGAAACTCTGCAAGCTAGAAGGGAGTGGCAGGACATATTTAAAGTGATGAAAGGGAAAAATCTACAATCAAGATTACTCTACCCAGTAAGGATCTCATTCAGATTTGATGGAGAAATTAAAACCTTTACAGACAAGCAAAAGCTAAGAAAATTCAGCACCACCAAACAAGCTTTACAACAAATGCTAAAAGAACTTCTCTAGGCAGGAACCACAAGAGAAGGAAAAGACCTACAATAACAAACCCAAAACAATTAAGAAAACAGTAATAGGAACATACAAATCAATAATTACCTTAAATGTAAATGGATTAAATGCTCCAACCAAAAGACATAGACTGGCTGAATGGATACAAAAACCACACCCATATATATGCTGTCTACAAGAGACCCACTTCAGACCTAGGGACACATACAGACTGAAAGTGAGGGGATGGAAAAAGGTATTCCATGCAAATGGAAATCAAAAGAAAACTGGAGTAGCAATACTCATATCAGATAAAATAGACTTGAAAACAAAGAATGTTACAAGAGACAAGGAAGGACACTACATAATGATCAAGGGTTCAATCCAAGAAGATATAGCAATTGTAAATATTTATGCACCCAACATAGGAGCACCTCAATACATAAGGCAAATGCTAACAGCCATAAAAGGGGAAATCGACAGTAACACAATCATAGTAGGGGACTTTTACACCCCACTTTCACCAATGGACAGATCATCCAAAATGAAAATAAATAAGGAAACACAAGCTTAAATGATACATTAAACAAGATGGACTTAATTGATATTTATAGGACATTCCATCCACAGAAAACAGAGTACACTTTCTTCTCAAGTGCTCATGGAACATTCTCCAGGATACATCATATATTGGGTCACAAAGTAAACCTTGGTAAATTTAAGAAAATTGAAATCATATCAAGTATCTTTTCTGACCACAACGCTATGAGACTAGATATCAATTACGGGAAAAAATCTGTAAAAGATACAAACACATATAGAATAAACAATACACTACTTAAAAACCAAGAGATCAATGAAGAAATTAAAGAGGAAATCAAGAAACACCTAGAAACAAATGACAATGAAAACACGACAAGGCAAAACCTATGGGATGCAGCAAAAGTAGTTCAAAGAGGGAAGTTTAGAGCAATATAATCCTACCTCAAGAAGCAAGAAACATCTCAAGTAAGCAACCTAAACTTACACCTAAAGCAATTAGAGAAAGAAGAACAAAAAATCCCCAAAGTTAGCAGAAGGAAAGAAATCATAAAGCTCAGATCAGAAATAAATGAAAAATAAATGACAGAAACAGTAGCAAAGATCAATAAAACGAAAAGCTTGTTCTTTGAGAAGATAAACAAAGTTGATAAACCACTAGCCAGACTCATCAAAGAAAAAAGGGAGAAGGCTCAAATCAATAGAATTAGAAATGAAAAAGGAGAAGTAACAATTGACACTGCAGAAATACAAAAGATCATGAGAGATTACTACAAGCAACTCTATGCCAATAAAATGGACAACCTGGAAGAAATGGACAAATTCTTAGAAAAGCACAACCTTCCAAGACTGAACCAGGAAGAAATAGAAGATATAAGCAGACCAATCACAAGCACTGAAATTGAAACTGTGATTAAAAACCTTCCAACAAACAAAAGCCCAGGACCAGATGGCTTCACAGGCGAATTCTATCAAACATTTAGAGAAGAGCTAACACCTATCCTTCTCAAACTCTTCCAAAATATAGGAGAGGGAGGAACACTCCCAAACCCATTCTACGAGGCCACCATCACCCTGATACCAAAACCAAAGATGTCACAAAGAAAGAAAACTACAGGCCAGTATCACTGATGAACATAGATGCAAAAATCCTCAACAAAATACTAGCAAATAGAATCCAACAGCACATTAAAAGGATCATACACCATGATCAAATGGAGTTTATCCCAGGAATGCAAATATTCTTCAATATACGTAAATCAATTAATGTGATAAACCATACTAACAAATTGAAGGAGAAAAACCATATGATCATCTCAATAGATGCAGAGAAAGCGTTCAACAAAATTCAACACCCATTTATGATAAAAATCCTCCAGACAGTAGGCATAGAGGGAACTTACCTCAACATAATAAAGACCATATATGACAAACCCACAGCCAACATCGTTCTCACTGGTGAAAAATTGAAACCATTTCCTCTAAGATCGGGAACAAGACATGTTGTCCACTCTCACCAGTATTATTCAACATAGTTTTGGAAGTTTTAGCCACAGCAATCAGAGAAGAAAAAAAATAAAAGGACTCCAAATCGGAAAAGAAGAAGTAAAGCTGTCACTGTTTGCAGAAGACATGATACTATACATAGAGAATCCTAAAGATGCTACCAGAAAACTACTAGAACTAATCAATGAATTTGCTAAAGTAGCAGGATACAAAATTAATGCACAGAAATCTCTTGCATTCCTATACACTAATGAAGAAAAATCTGAAAGAGAAATTAAGGAAACACTCCCATTTACAATTGCAACAAAAAGCATAACATACCTAGGAATAAACCTACCTAAGGAGACAAAAGAGCTGTATGCAGAAAATTATAAGACACTGATGAAAGAAATTAAAGATGATACAAACAGATGGAGAGATATACCATGTTCTTGGATTGGAAGAATCAACATTGTGACAATGACTATACTAACCAAAGCAATCTACAGATTCAGTACAATCCCTATCAAACTACCAATAGCATTTTTCACAGAACTAGAACAAAAAATTTCACAATTTGTATGGAAACACAAAAGACCCCGAATAGCCAAAGCAATCTTGAGAAAGAAAAACAGAGCTGGAAGAAGAATCAGGTGCCCAGACTTCAGACTATACTACAAAGGTACAGTAATCAAGACAGTATGGTACCAGCACAAAAACAGAAATATAGATCAATGGAACAGGATAGAAAGCCCAGAGATAAACCCACACATATATAGTCACCTTATCTTTGATAAAGGAGGCAAGAATGTACAATGGAGAAAAGACAGCCTCTTCAATAAGTGGTGCTGGGAAAACTAGACAGCTACATGTAAAAGAATAAAATTAGAACACTCCCTAACACTGTAGACAAAAATAAATTCAAAATGGATTAAAGACCTAAATGTAAGGCCGGACACTATAAAACTCTTAGAGGAAAACATAGGCAGAACACTCTATGATATAAATCATAGCTAGATCCTTTTTGACCCACCTCCTAGAGTGATGCAAATAAAACAAAAAATAAACAAATGGGACCTAATGAAATTGAAAAGCTTTTGCACAGCAAAGGAAACCATAAACAAGACCAAAAGACAACCCTCAGAATGGGAGAAAATATTTGCCAACGAATCAATGGATGAAGGATTAATCTCCAAAATTTACAAGCAATTCATGCAGCTCAATATCAAAAAAGCAAACAACCCAATCCAAAAATGGGCAGAAGACCTAAATAGACATTTCTCCAAAGAAGATACACAGATGGCCAACAAACACATGAAAAGATGCTCAACATCACTAATCATTAGAGAAATGAAAATGAAAACTACAATGAGGTATCACCTCACACCATTCAGAATGGGCATCATCAAAATATCTACAAGCAATAAATGCTGGAGAGGGTGTAGAGAAAAGGGAACCCTCTTGCACTGTTGGTGGGAATGCAAATTGATACAGCCACTATGGAGAACAGTATGGGGGTTCCTTAAAACACTAAAAATAGAACTACCATATGACCCTGCAATCTCACTACTGGGCATATACCCTGAGATAACCATAATTCAAAAAGAGTCATGTACCACAATGTTCATTGCAACACTATTTACAATAGCCAGGACATGGAAGCAACCTAAGTGTCCATTGACATATGAATGGATAAAGAAGATGTGGCACATATATACAATGGAATATTACTGAGCCCTAAAAAGAAACGAAATTGAGTTATTTGTAGTGAGGTGGATGGCCTTAGAATGTGTCATACTGAATGAGGTAAGTCAGAAATAAATACCGTATGCTAGCACATACATATGGAATCTAAGAAAAAAAAAAATGGTTCTGAAAAACCTAGGGCCAGGACAGCAATAAAGACGCAGACGTAGAGAATGGACTTGAGGACACCGGGAGGGGGAAGTGTAAGCTGGGACGAAGTGAGAGAGTGGCATGGACTTATATATACTATCAAATGTAAAATAGATAGCTAGTGGGAGGCAGCTGCATAGCACAGGGAGATCAGCTGGGTGCTTTGTGACCACCCAGAGGGGTGGGATAGGGAGGGTGGGAGGGAGACGCAAGAGGGAAGAGATATGTGGATATATGTATATGTATAGCTGATTCACTTTGTTGTAAAGCAGAAACTAACACACCATTGTAAAGCAATTATACTCCAATAAAGATGTTAAGTAAGTAAGTAAATAAATAAATAAATAAGAAGACATTCCACAACAATAAAACAAAAACAAAAACTATGAGAGTAAGAGACAATACAAGGTGAAGCTATAGAGTGAGATAAGAGAGCTCAAACTAAGACTGGCCAATTCTAAATCCTTAAGGAGAATGAGAAAAAAGGATCAGAGATAGTAGAAAAATCCAGGGTGTAGTGCAGTGGAAACCCTGAGAGAGAGTGTTCAGGAAAGCAATGGGGGTCAACAGTGTTGGGTGCTGCTGAGAGATTTCATGGAATGAGAATTGAAAAATCCCTCAGGCAGTCTGAGACCCTGTTCCTTCCTCCACTTGCATAATTTCTGCTGCTGAGAGAGTCACCTAACGTATTTGAGTCTCAATTTCATCATCTGCAAAATGGTGCTTATGAAAGATTTTGCTGGATGGTGGGAAGTGGGAGGGGGAAGGGGTGTGGGTCAGTAAGTGTTGGCATTTCATCCAGCACTGTAAGATGGGTAAGTGTGAGGAAAAGGTGGTGTAGATGATCTTCTACCAACTCTAAAAATCTGTGAGGTGTGAGAGTATTTCACCTTATGGGACAGATGAAGGGATTTTCTGAGTTGCTCTATAAACTACCAGGTACTAGGTAAATATAAGGTGGCATTTCTGTTTACCGAGACAGTAAATGTCAAAGACAATTTTTGTTGTGCACTTGTTGTGGCAGCTTTAAGGCAAACATAACCATGGTGGTGATTCCACGTAGAAGAATCTGGAGGCAGGATTGTCAAGGCTGTGATCCCAAGTGTTAGTGCATCAGAACCTTAGGAGTTTAGAGGTCCCCAAGGCTTTAAGATTTGCTTGCCTCTGGTATTATTAAGTTATAGCCCCTAGGAAATTTTGCCTTCTCCTCATATCACAGAGCTTTCTGGAAATTATGAATACTCTGAAGCCCCCAGTTTGGGGGTCAGTTCAGGACCCTGTACATCCATCCCCTCAGCGTGACTCTCAGAAACCCCCACCCTGTCCCCGTCATTTATTGCTGTATAGAGGAGGTAAAGAGGAGGTTGATCCCCATTCTGTAGGTCCTTGCAGTGGAGATGGTAGTGAGGCTCCAGCTGCATCTTGGTATGTTGTACAGGGAAAAATCATTAGATCCTCAAGCAGCGATCCCACACATTAGGGAAGCAAACTCAGAGCACTTGGGATCAGAAACTCAGTTGAGTGTGTTTCTCAAGTGCAGGAACCTGACCTTGGATCCTCACACAGAACCTCACATGCACATGCAGTTAATGCTCAATAAATGCTGTTTAAAAAAAAAAAAAAAAAGAATGCCTTAGCCATTCAGGCTGCATGCATTCATGGGTGGCAAGGCCAGCCTTTGTCATTGGCCTATGGTGTCAGCTCCATGAGGTGATTTTGAAGATGCTGTCAGTCATCTCCCCCCCACCGCCTGCCCTGTTTACTACCCTTCTGGATGATTACAATTCTACTTTTGGAATTCCACCCATTTAAAGGCCTTGTTCTCTGACAAAATGCAAGTGTGCCCAGGAGAGCAAAACTGCATCATCAGATTCTTATATCTTACTGCATTTGAGTTCTTTGGATCTCTCCTGAGAGCAGAGTTTGACTAAGGATGTTGAGAAGAGAGAAGGTGGCAGTAATGAAGGGATAGGGGAAGGATAGCTACAAAAAATCTGATTTTACAGATATCACAGTTGTGCTTAGAGCTGGTCCTGATCGGTAGCTTGACAAGGTAACTATCCAAGGATGATATGTGTTCACTCTTATTCATTTTTTTCTTTTTCATTCATCTCTTTACACTTCACTAGGAATACATGCAATGGGTCAAATGCCATATAAACAGGCAGTCACATATTCTTAACACAGTTACACCTAGATGCATAAAGAGGATACAGGAAACATTTTTTAGTCTTGCAGCCTCACTTCCTTGCAACTGATTGATTAGCACAGTAACATGAGCAAGCACTAAGCCCCAGGGCTTCAGGTGACACATTCAATTAAGGACATTCAGGCAAGCAAAGAAAAACATTCTGGTACCAGGCAATTGCAAATTACAGACTAATGAAGGCAATTTTGGTTTCACAGATTTCCCTATTTTACTCTATAACACTGGGATCAACATTCATTAGCTCAGAAGGATCTAGATGAAGGCCTGCTGGCAAGCATCAATATAAGGTAAGCTTTTGCATTTGCTCAATGTACTTGCCAGATTAGATAGAATTACCAAGCTTAACCTGACCTCTACTGGCAGTTTGTAATAATGAGCACACTTGAAATCAATACCCAGAAGTTTTGCTGTGGGAATTCTGCCATGTTTTATATTAAAACTGGAAGAAAACTTAGAGATGATCTGCTTGGCAAACTTCCTACCCACTGCCCCATTCTGCAGGTAAGGAGACTGAGGTCCAGAAATGTTGGGTGATTTGATCAAGCTTGAAGAGCTAATTGATGGTAAAGACACTAACGATAGAATCCAGGTTTTTAGATTTCCATGCAAATATGACACTGTCGTCAAAGAAAAACCAATATGCAAATATGTTTAAATGTTGATAAGGATAAACTGAGATATGTAAACTTAATGGCTTTCTGAGTACTATGAGTCAAAAGCATCAAAGCACTTTCAGCTCAATATCTGAATATTTTAGTTCAAAGTATGTGGAATAACTCAGTCAAAATTACTGACTTCAGTTTAGCCATTCTTAAATGGTGAATTTCTTAGAACCATCATGACAATAATCAACAAATGGGATAATTGTAATGATTTAATAAGACCAACATTCGGTCATCTGATTCAATACTCAGTTTCAGATCTTGGGAATGTTAAAACTGGGACAAGATATGAATCTTTGCATACTTAGTTCCAGCCTTTAATCAAATGGCAGGCAGTGTAAAGTAGTGAAAAGAATGCAGGCTTCAAGTTTGAGCAGACCTGGGTAGAATTCTGGCTCACCTCTGTACTAATTTCTATTGCAGCTGTAACACATTACCACAAACTGAGTGGCTTAAAACAACACAGATTTATTCTATATCTCTGGAGGTTAGAATTCCAAAGTGAGTCTCAAGGGGCAACAAGGTGTGAGCAGGGCTGGTTCCTTCTGGAAGCTCCAGGGAAGAATCTGTTCCTTGCCTCTTCTTCTTCTTGAGGCTGCTGGCATCCCTTGGCCCCTGCCTACATCACCCCAGTCTCTGCTTCTGTGGTTGGTCATATCACCTTCCCTTCTGTAGTCAAATTTCCCTCATAAAGATACATGTGATTGCATTTAGAGGACACCTGGATAATCTAGGATAATCTTCCCATCTCAAGATCCTTAATTTAATCATACCTGCAACAATCCTTTTGCCATATAACACTCACAGGTTCTAGGGATTAGGACATGGACATCTTTTGGGGCCATTATTCACCTGCCACAATCTCTTAACAGCTGTGTGATCTTGGTCTGATCATCTTAACCTCCCTTTTAGAATTGGTTGTGAGGGTTAAAATAGAGGAAGGATAACATGTATCTAGGAGGCTGCCTGGTACTCAATAGATGCTCAACAATATTCCCTTTTTGTCCCTTCATTTAATCAATAGATAAAATCTCTAATGCAGATTATGCACATAAAAAGGGAGACAAATTCAGTGTAGTCCAAAATCTGTTTCTGGAAGTGGGATTACCATCTGGTGGATGAGGTGGACACCACAAATACCCAAAATGCAGTGTTTCTCAGTCCATTGTTTTCTAGGAGATGGGCTCCTCTCTCCAACCTCCTGAATGATGCATCTTGCATTCTGATTTTGCTAACTTGGTTACTTTCTTCATCTCGCTGCCTGGCTCCTAGTTTGCATAGATAAAAACTTCATTACTGGTAATCAAATTAATTGTCTTTTAAAATGATTATGTCCTGTGGCAATCAATTACACAAGTCTACCAGATGGCACATAAAGTGTGTGCTGAATGGAATGATCATTATATTCAAGTCTACCCTGTTTTACAGTTCCTTTTTTTTTTTTTGGCTGCATTGGGTCTTCGTTTATGCACACAGGCTTTCTCTAGTTGCGGCGAGCGGGGGCTACTCTTTGGTGCGGTGCGTGGGTTTCTCACTGCAGTGGCTTTTCTTCTTGTGGCTCACGGGCTCTAGAGCGCAGTAGTTGTGGCACACGGGCTTAGTTGCTCCGTGGCATGTGGGATCTTCCCAGACCAGGGATCTAACCTGTGTCCCCTGAATTGGCAGGTGGATTCTTAACCACTGCACCAGCAGGGAAGTCCTGTTTTACAGTTTCTACTCAGCCATGGGCTTGGTCTACCTGGGAGAGACACTTAAAAAATGTACTATTGTATTTGGCCCTATATGTTTTGCTTTCCTCCCCTTTTTATCATTCCTCTTCAACATGACCTAAAGAGGATAGGTGTAGTAGAACTCAGTTTCCTTGATTGGAAATGATTCATTGATAGTCATTCTGGAAACCTTACTCTGGAAATCTCCCTTGGTGATGCCATAAATTACAGGCTGTGACCGGGCTGTCACCAAGCTGAGCAGGGCCTTTAGGAGTAGTCTTCTTAGGCAGCATAGGGTTCACAGTTTTTAAGTTTCATGCCTTCAAATGGGCAGTCTGTAGGTTTCCCACTGGTAATACCTACCACTTTGTAGGACAGCACATATATAGGGTTCCAGACATTTCTGTGACCCACCAGCTCCCTGAAGGCATTTCTCCAGGGCAGAAACAGACATCCAGAAAAAAAAGTGAGAAAGGAAAGGTTGATATCTATTATTCCTTTCAAAGATTCCCCATGCCCCCCCAGTCAAAACATTATGTCTTGGGCTTCCCTGGTGGCACAGTGGTTGAGAATCTGCCTGCCAATGCAGGGGACACGGGTTCAAGCCCTGGTCTGGGAAGATCCCACATGCCGCGGAGCAACTAGGCCCGTGAGCCACAGCTACTGAGCCTGCGCGTCTGGAGCCTGTGCTCCGCAACAAGAAAGGCCGCGATAGTGAGAGGCCCGCGCACCGCGATGAAGAGTGGCCCCCGCTTGCCACAACTAGAGAAAGCCCTTGAACAGAAACGAAGACCCAACACAGCCAAAAATAAATAAATAAATAAATAAATAAATAAATAAATAAAAAACAAACAAAAAAAAAACTGGCCACATACCCAAATCCATCTTCATTTCCTCTGTAGCTTTAAAACAAAAAAACAAACAAACAAAAAAACATTATGTCTTATCTTAAAGTCCTATGGACACTACTACATATGGCTGCCTTTACCCTATGACGACCCTTTCTTTTTCAGAGTGTTGCTTATTTGCATTAGAGCTGTTGTCCACTGGGTCTGTAACTAGCTGGTTTATGACTGTAGCCAAGTTATTCAAAGTACCTAGATCCTATACATAGAATGAGAGAAGTGAAACTAGATAATCTGCAAAAATAGTTCTGCTCAAATATTCTGTGGTTCTATGTTTTAATGATTTTGTCAGTGGAAAAGGTTAACTTTTTGCTGATAAAAAAATCCATAACAAATCTTGGGAAGGAGGAAAGGGCTGGATGGGCAGGTGGAATGACCTTGAGAGAGAGGAGAAAAGGAGACAGGGCAGCTCATAGCATCTGGACTGGTGACTCTGGCCCCAAGTAAGTTCTTTGGGTCATATCTCCTGTTTTTGCTTTGCTCTGCATTATTTTCCATCTTTATCAGATGGTCATTAAGAGTTCCTCAGCTCAAAAATTCTTAGATTCTCTGTTACTGCATTCTGTTTGACTTCTATGCAAGTTAGATCCCAGAGAGCACATTTGTTAGCAACAGCTTGTTTCTTCTGTCAGTTCTCTGTGCTTTACTTTTTGTGTGCTGCAGTACAGCAGAAATTCCTGGCAAGATCAAAATATTCTAAAGGTAGAGTTTTCAGTTGGAAATACCGTAAACACAAAACCAATTTTTTTCAGTCATCGCTAAATGAACAAGTTCAGAATGTGTAGTTCTAGCCCTGCGCTTCTAAAGATACATCAAGGTATTGGTTTTTCCATAGCTCAATGGATACTCTGCCCAATGAGAGGTAGGGGTGTTTTCCAGCCACAAAAGCCTTAACAGATGTTCAGTTACAGATCCAGGAAAAAGCCTGCACTGATCCCAGACTGTAAGAAAGCCAGAGCTGCAGGTGACTCTTCATCCACTAGATGGAGGTAGAGGAGCACAGAAAAAGATCACCTTGGGTTGTTAATGAGGTTGACCGTGTAGAAGCTAAGGGGGAAGCTTATCTATCATTAGGTAAGATCCACAGGTAAAATTGATGAATTTCATACCTTCGAACACTAGTGGAAAACATTGGCTTGAGGTCTAAGGCCGTTGTAAGACCTTTTGATTTTATGCAAAAATTATATTCCTCTGGCATCCTCAAATAGCAGTCCCAACCCTTGTCTGATTTGGGCATTTTTCAGTTTTTACAGCTGGATCTACTGATGGGCTTCACTTTCAGCCCACACCAGCCCCAAGTCCCAAGGAACTCCCATGGCAGGAGGGATAGCTGCTGCCTCTGTGCAGGTGCGTTTGATCAGCTGAGTTGCAGTCATATAGTGGAGGGACTGCACTTCCAGCTTCTCAGGGGGTATTAGTTTCTGCCTCTTACCAAGAGTCATGTGGTACGGAATTCATCAAACAGGAAAAGGATTTAGATGCTGCTTCAGGCAACAAATGACAATGATACTGGAATATTGACCAAGACTAAATTCAGCTGGTCACCCATAATTGGTAAGACACTTGAGCACTAAGTAGTATTGCAACTTCCTTCCTTTCTTCCTTTTTCCCCCCCCCTCCTGCTCATTCTCCAGCACTTCCTTCCTATTTATGTCTCCCCCACCCTTTCTCTCTCCATCTCTCTCTCTCTCTCTCTCCATCTGTCTCTCTCTCCATCTCTCTCCACCTCTCCTTCTCTTTCTCTTCTTTTTGCTGTCCAGAACATCCTGAATCTGGAAACTGAAGCTTTGGATTCTCTTACTCTGTTTTTTCTCTGGTTTTACTTTGTCTAAGATTTTACTCAGTCACGTGTTGAACTCCACCTGGTGACGGAAGCCTTGGTACCCAATCCTCTGTCCTCTCCTGGAGGCTACAGTCTTATGAACACAAAGAGCCCACCTAAATAAAACTAACCCTTGTCCATATGCCTCTGCCCCTAGAATGTATCTCCTAATGTGGGCCATTGTCTGGGTCACATCTGAACCTTTTAATGAAACATAGGGCCAAATAAATACCTCTGGGAGTGGGAGGGATTGGAGGGAGGCAGGTAGAGTCTGAGGCATAGCCTCAGGTGGGACTCTGTTTCAAAAACGACAGCATTTTTGGTTCCTTCTATTTTATTTTAAAAATGTGTGTGAAGTTTGCATTAGACTTATATGTATTCATGTTTGTTTTAATATGTTGAAGTGTATTTCATTACTTTGTCATTGTGCAAAATTGCTCCAGGGAGTTGCATCCTGTTTATCTTGTGACTTTGAGTCCTTCTGGCCACGTGAATGGTTACGCCTCACATCTGAATTTTTCAGTTAAGCTTAGGCAGGAGCAGTGGTAAGTTTTGGAGTCAGACTGAACTAGGTTTATCCCAGCTCCTCCAGCTTACTCGTTGTGTCCATAGGCACAAGAAGGCCTCTCTCAGCCTCATTTTTTCCCATCCATAAAAAAGAATAATTGTGACCACATATGATTGTTGCAAAGATTAAATGATAGAATGTGCACAAAAGGATAGTAAGTATATAAACCACTTAGTATGGAACCAGCTACAGAGTAAACACGCTAATAAACATCATCATTGTTAGGAATAAGCCATTTGTATACTGCACTGAACCATCCATGTGTTCTCATTTGCTGCATGTAAACTTAGTCTGGTCTTTTCAATGGTGCCAAGTTAAATATGGCTTTCTATAATGCAAAGGCAACCTAGAAAATATCAGAGTTGCTTTAGTGTTGTTGCTTGTGGTTTGCGCCTCTCTGAGTAAGGCAACCTATATCAATAAAACATCGTCATTTTGGAGAAATGGAGTGGAAGTGGGGTGAGGACAGGGCTTATATTTTACTCCCATAGCTTAACTTCTTGGCTCGAGAGTGATCAGGAGACTTGGCATTTGACAGCTAGTTGATGCCATAAGATTTTTAGGAACCTGGGCAAGACATCATTACAAGGAAGACAGAAGAAGAGTAGTTGGCTCTGGCTACAGAACTCAGTTTTTAAGTTTGGTTTCTGACCTCCTGCAATGACTATATTCCCTTTATCACCCTTTACTTCCACACAAAGCAGAGTTGGAAGCCAAATAGGGTTCAGGGACCAGCTAATTTTTCATGTTAGCTTCATTGATTTTGGAAGAGGATCTGAGAAATGGTCATCTTAAATGATCTCTTGAATGAAACTTATTAATATAGGGGAAGTAGGGAAATGTGTTTTGGCTGCAACCTGGGTCCAGTCTGTGCTGCGGTGAGTAGAGAGATACTGCCTACATTCAAACACAAGTATCATCTAGGCACCTATACTGAGTTTAAGGCATTGCCTTAGATTCTCTGAGGTATAAAGAAATGGAACACCCTGGCCTGGCAGTTAAGTACTTTACATGTGAGTGGGAGAAGCAGCATTTACTCATAGGCAGCACTATATTTAACACAATCATTAATGTAAACTCCATATGCACAAGGAATCTCTTAATCAATTAATTCAACACACATAAAATATATACAGCATCTGAAGCACGGGGTGTGGATTTGATTGAACAAGATATGGCTCTTCTACTTAATGATCTCATATTCTAGTTGGAGGCAGACACATACAGAGGACTGTGATGGAAACTGTAAGAGAAGGTGCTAACTCTGAAGGAGTCAGGGGAGGCCCTAATCTGAGTGCCTGGATGGAGTCGTCTTTGGAAGGCATGCAGTTGTTGCAAGCAGAATGGATTGGAATCGTTCTGGTGCTGCTGAGGACTGGACCTGGAAATAGAAAGGAAAAGATGGCTGACAAAGCCGTTTTAAACTTTAGAATCTAAAGGAAGGCTTGCAGGTCTCTGTGACTTACTGGGTAAAGAATCTGGGGAGAAGGAGAGGTTCATGATGATTCCAAGGCATAGCACTGGGTACCCAGCAGAATGGTGGTGTATCATGACCACGAAAGGAGAACAGAAGAGTGTTCGCTTAATTTTGGCTTTGAGAGTAAGATACATTTAGAGTTTACAGGTTGACTCTGAGGTGTAATTCCTAAGTATATATTAAGGAATATATTAGTAGCCAAGGCTGTTGGAGATTTATTAATAGGTCTTTACTCTCAATATCCATTGATAATGTCTAGCATGTTTAAATTTGTAAAATTAAAGTATACTTGGGAAAGGTGATCAGAATACATTAGAAAGCAAGTTAGATTGCATTAAAGATATTTCGCAACGTGTACTAACAGAGATATAAATCAAGGAGATGTGGAAGTGCTAATTGAGTGAACTAAGAAAAGTTAAAAATAATTAAAGTTCCCCAGAAGTCCTTTGTGATAGAAATCATTTATTTTCCCAAATTTTCTTGACCTTATTTCTTAAAAGTCTCTCAAAGTCTCCTTGCCTTCAATCATATTTCTATGATATAGTTCAGGTTTTCTTTCTTCATCTTCTAGGTTAATAGGAGACTGCTAACTTTCCTCTTTGCTTTCAGTCTCAATACCCCGGTCTATTTTCCTCAGTGTCACCAGAGTGATCATTCTAGAGGACACATAACCATATCGCACCATTTGTTTAAACTCATTCACGGTCTCTTTCTTCTACAGCATTTTATCACTCTCTTAGAGTCTAATATCTGCACTTTCACAGCTGACTTGGGGCATATATAGTTGTACACACGTTGATCTCCCCACACTGAGTTGTGTACTTGTTGAAGCCAGGGATAGTGTCTTATTCACTTTTGTATTTTCTGAGTCTAGCACCATATCTTTCTCATACTAGGTTGTCAATAAATATAGATTTGTTATGGACTTAACTGCGTTCCCACAAAATTCATATGCTGAAGACCTAACCTCTAATATGACTGTATCTGGAGGCAGGACATTTAAGGAGGTAATTAAGGGAGTCATATGGGTGGGGCCCTAATACAATGTGACTAGTATCCTTATAAGAACAGAAAGAAATACAGAACTCTCTCTCTCTCCATGTACTCGCAGATAGAAAAGGCCACGTGAGGACATTGAGAAGCTGTTGTCTGCAAGTGGAGGAGTCTCACAAGAAACCAACCCTGCTGGCAGCTTGACTGTGGACTTCCAGACTCCAGAACTGTGAGAAAATACATTTCTGTGGTTTAAGCCCCCAGTCCCCCAGTCTGTGGCATACTGTTAAGGCAGCCTGAGCTGGCCAGTACTGGGTTGAACTGGGGAGACATGGTGCATTTTCTGTAGCAGCCACTGTCATGAAAGTTCACTATCAATCCCTCTAGGGTACTTGGTGCTGCAGATCATCTCCAACTTTGTGTGACAAAAACAGAGCAGCAGGAAAGTGAATCTTTGGCTATGGACTAGAGGCTGATATTAACAATTTTTTCCCCAATAAGCAGCCAAGAGAACATTCAGGTATTTTTAAACAAATGTACTCTATAAGGAGGACTTTTTAAAATTTCTCCTGCAATCCTACTTTTCCTACACGAACTGCTGGGATGTGATGATGACCCAAGGGAAGGTCATGTTAGAGGAAAGAGCAAAAGAAGGTTTGCTGGGAGTCTGAGAATATGTCTATATGTGTCAGGACCCACAGGGTTTTATAGGCTCACGAATCAAGCCTGTGGCATCCTGATTTTGATTTAAGATTATCCACTGGGGAGAAAATTTTGTTTTGAACTTTACTTAAACCTTCCTGAGCAAAGAGATCCTTTAGCTATGCACTGTGAGTTTCCCTACACAGCAGCACAGGACACTTGGGGGATGGATGTTTCACATAATTTACTGTGTGCTTCGACTGGACACACGTCACTGCTCTCTGCACAGCACAACAGTATTTAGAAAGGTGCTGCTGGCAATCTGGACTTCCGTTTTCTGTTTGATTGCTGCTCCATATTTATTCTGGGAATTAAGATAGAAAGAAAATCAGAGAATTATGATGAAAAATAATAAAGATAAGCTGACTCACAGACAGTGAATCCTCAAACCAAAAGTTAGTGGGAAGTTTCAAAGCTGAGTCTTACTTTCACAACTGCTGTAAGTTTTTAACTTCTGCTGTGTATTTTCTCATCTAATTTATTTCATCACCTTGGTCAAATTGTGCATGTGTGTTTGTGATGGAGCTCTCCTCTATAATGATGTTGGTGAGGTAATGCTATTATGAGAATAATTCTTATTTAGATTTGCATTGTGTATAATTTTCAGAGTGCTTTCCCATCTTCTATTTGATTTGATTTATACATTGGCTACATCAGGTTTCAAGTTAATGCCAGGTCAGGAATTGTTTTAAATCATTCACCTTCTACTGTTACACAGCCCTGCACTTTCCACATTTATTCACCAATGAGTCATTCAATGGTTATGGTAGGATTTAGAGAAATAAAAGTTCTGGGCATTTTTCTGATAGGAGACCAAACATATTCCAAAGATAAGTTTTTATAAACATCTGACCTGAAGGGAACTCAGATAATTAAGAAAGCACATGCTTAATACTGGTTCTTTTGTTTCATGATTTTATCTGTTTAATTTTGCTTTAAATTTTGTCTTTGGTTGAGTTTAATCTCTCTTAGAACATCTGAATGTTATCCATAAGACTCAGGTAACACAAGGGTGTTTGATCTCTTGTCAACTAGAAATTCTCAAAAAATTAGGACCTATATAATTATTTCATGTGATGTATAATTGGGAAATATGGACAAAAACAAAAATAAGCATACCAGCAAACAGAATCCAACAACACATTAAAAGGATCATACACCATGATCAAGTGGGATTTATCCCAGGGGTGCAAGGATTCTTCAAATATATGCAAATCAATCAATGTGATGCACCATATTAACAAATTGAAGAATAAAAACCATATGATCATCTCAATAGATGCAGGAAAAGCTTTTGACAAAATTCAACACCCATTTATGATAAAAACTCTCCAGAAAGTGGGCATAGAGAGAACCTACCTCAACATAATAAAGGCCATATACGACAAACTCACAGCAAACATCATTCTCAATGGTGAAAAACTGAAAGCATTTCCTCTAGCATCAGAAACAACACAAGGATGTCCACGCTCACCACTATTATTCAACATAGTTTTGGAAGTCCTAGCCACGGCAATCAGAGAAGAAAAAGAAATAAAAGGAATCCAAATTGGAAAAGAAGTAAAACCATCACTGTTTGCAGATGACATGATACTATACATAGAGAATCTTAAAGATGCCACCAGAAAACTACTAGAGCTAATCAATGAATTTGGAAAAGTTGCAGGATACAAAATTAATGCACAGAAATCTCTTGCATTCCTATACACTAATGATGAAAAATCTGAAAGAGAAATTAAGGAAACACTCCCATTTACCATTGCAACAAAAAGAATAAAATACCTAGGAATAAACCTACCTAGGGAGACAAAAGACCTGTACGCAGAAAACTATAAGACACTGATGAAAGAAATTAAAGATGATACCAACAGATGGAGAGATATACCATGTTCTTGGATTGGAAGAATCAATATTGTGAAAATGACTATACTACCCATAGCAATCTACAGATTCAGTACAATCCCTATCAAATTACCAATGGCATTTTTTATGGAACTAGAACAAAAAATCTTAAAATTTGTATGGAGACACAAAAGACCCTGAATAGCCAAAGCAATCTTGAGGGAAAAAAATGGAGCTGGAGGAATCAGACTCCCTGACTTCAGACTATACTATAAAGCTACAGTAATCAAGACAATATGGTACTGGCACAAAAACAGAAACATAGATCAGTGGAACAAGATAGCCCAGAGATAAACCCACGCACTTATGGTCAACTAATCTATGACAAAGGAAGCAAGGATATACAATGGAGGAAAGACAGTCTCTTCAATAAGAGGTGCTGGGAAAACTGGACAGCTACATGTAAAAGAATGAAATTAGAACACTCCCTAACACCATACACAAAAATAAACTCAAAATGGATTAGAGACCTAAATGTAAGACCAGACACTATAAAACTCTTAGAGGAAAACATAGGAAGAATACTCTTTGACATAAATCACAGCAAGATCTTTTTTGATCCACCTCCTAGAATAATGGAAATAAAAACAAAAATAAACAAATGGGACCTAATGAAACTTCAAAGATTTTACACAGCAAAGGAAACTATAAACAAGACGAAAAGACAACCCTCAGAATGGGAGAAAATATTTGCCAACGAATCAACGGACGAAGGATTAATCTCCAAAATATATAAACAGCTCATGCAGCTCAATATTAAAGAAAGAAACAACCCAATCCAAAAATGGGCAGAAGACCTAAATAGACATTTCTCCAAAGAAGACATACAGATGGCCAAGAAGCACATGAGAAGCTGCTCAACATCACTAATTATTAGAGAAATGCAAATCAAAACTACCATGAGGTATCACCTCTCACAGGTAAGAATGGGCATCATCAGAAAATCTAGAAACAACAAATGCTGGAGAGGGTGTGGAGGAAAGAGAACTCTCTTGTACTGTTGGTGGGAATGCAAATTGATACAGCCACTATGGAGAACAGTATGGAGGTTCCTTAAAAAACTAAAAATTGAATTACCATATGATCCAGGAATCCCACTACGGGGCATATACCCAGAGAAAACCATAATTCAAAAAGACACATGCACCCCAATGTTCATTGCAGCACTATTTACAATAGCCAGGACACGGAAGCAACCTAAATGCCCATCGACAGCCAAATGGATAATGAAGATGTGGTACATATATACAATGGAATATTACTCAGCCATAAAAAGGAACGAAATTGGGTTATTTGTTGAGACGTGGATGGATCTAGAGACTGTCATATGGAGTGAAGTAAGTCAGAAAGAGAAAAACAAATATCGTATATTAACGCATGTATGTGGAACCTAGAAAAATGGTACAGATGAACCGGTTTGCAGGGCAGAAATTGAGAACAGATGTAGAGAACAAACGTATGGACACCAAGGGGGGAAAGCGGCGGGGGGGTGGGGGTGGTGGTGTGCTGAATTGGGCGATTGGGATTGACATGTATACACTGATGTGTATAAAATTGATGACTAATAAGAACCTGCTGTATAAAAAAAAAATAAAATAAAATTCAAAAAGAAAACAACAAAAATAAGCATTAAATACTTTTTGTGGTTCACTGAATTGCAATGAATGATCGTGATGCAATCACTTTCTTTGTGTAATTCTATCTTAGTTTACTGCTATTTAGTTGAAATTTAACCTAAATTGAAAACTGTTCTGTTAGATAGGATTTTACAGAGGACACCATCATCATAACTTAGCTCATCCTTGAAAGTGCAAAGTAATTTATTTTTCCATAATTTTACATATTATCTACAAGAGGAAAAGTATGGGAAAAATAGAAAAGTATACTATGAATTAGTTTACTATTGACTGTTAAAATAGTATTTTATATTCTAAAGCTTGTGACTGGCACTGAAACTAGGAAGTAAAACAACCATGTTGGTTTATTTTATCAGCCATTAAATATATTTTGTTGCCCAGAATTTGGTTTAAAGGTAGTGGGAAAAAAAAACTATCATGAGTTAATTAAATTCTATAAATCAATTAAAAAATGTGATAATATCATTAATAGGAACATGTCTATGGTGGTATAGCAATTTATGATCCCTTCTGTAATCTGTACTTCCTGTCTCCATTAACAATGCCTACATGTATTACAAAAATACTTGAAGAGAGGAGGGAAAAAAATGTCATTGTTTTTACTGCCGTTTGACCTTCCTGCTCAATTACACCTCAAGTTCAATGAGACCATGAAAGAAGCTAAAAATAGCTTAGTTTGGGTAGGAGGCATCCTTAAAGGTGTGTGGATCTCAAACCAAAACAAAGGAAAAGGGTAAGATTGCTTCTACCAGGCGGTGGCCACCAGGTGGCAGTACACCGCAAGGAATCGGGGGGAAGATGGCTCTTTTGGACCCTGGCTGCCAGAAATCTAGCTGAACACTATCTGCTCTAAGCCAGAGACAGGGATGAAGATCTGAAAGTGTTCAAATCTGTCAAATCTGGCAGAAAACTTTGGAAAGACAGCCTCTTGCCAGCTGCAAATGGTTGATTGCTGAGATTGAATCTTGCATGATTTTGAATGGAACATTGATTAGATTGCAGATCTCCTGAAGGCAGGGCTGCCCTCCTCAGAACGCAGCTGCAGCCCAGCATGTGCTTGTGGCACAATGTGGGGCTCTTTGGGGGCCTCAACTTCCTTTCTTCTTAATCCGTACTGTCTCCTGAGGTGATGTCATTGACTCTGCAGGTTTCAATCTCACCTACACCCCTGATGGTGACCCCAGATTTAACTGCTGCCCACTCAAACACCTCCCTTTTACTATGTTTCACAGACATTGTTGATTCCACTGGTTCCTAACTTATCTTTAATGCCTGGTTCTTTGCAACCCAATCCTTTTACAGTGTTTGCCAGTTTACCACTTAACCCATCCCTAAGCCCAGAAATCTGGGGTCATTTTAAAACTCTTCTCTCTTCCTCACTCTTTATATCCATTCAGTGTTAGGGCCTGTTGATTTTCTCTACCTCCAAGTGCTTCACTACTCTGCCCACTTTTACTGTGCCTCCATCCCAGCCCATGATCCTATGCAGAACTTCTGAAATAATCCCTGTTAATCCATTTTTGCTCCCTTCCTATCTGTTCTCTGCAGCCAGAGTGACCTCTACGTTTGCTCTTCCCCTCACCTCTGCCACTCTGTGCTCCATCTCTAGGAGCCAGTCACACTGACTCTCCTACAACTTTTTCTTTGTTCTTTCCAACTTCAAAGCCTTGGGCCATGGCGTTACCCCTGTTTGGAATGCTATTCCTCTCCTCTTTCTCTAAGTAGCATCTTATTTTTCAAACGTCGCCTCAAACATCACTTGTTCAGGAGGCTTTTCCTAACCCAGAAGACTAGGTAAGGCCTTCCTGTTAGATTGTTTGCTGCTTCCCCTGTGTTGTCTGTCACAGTTGTAATCGCTCATTCACTGTTTTCTGCTAGACTATCAGTGCTGTGAGGAAAGAGACCACAATTGTCTTATCCATCACTGTATCTTCTGTGCCTAGCACAGTGCTGGGATAGAGATGTCATTTGATGTATATTCTATGACCTCATGGATAGAAATATTTGGGAGAATTAATGAGTTAACAGACATAATTCTTTTCTAATGGTGGCCATTTTGGTAGAGTATTTTGGGTGTGTAGGGATGGTGTGGGCATGCTTCAAGAGTCTACTGTAAAGGGAGGATGTGGGGCATGGTTAGAAAACTCAAACTATATTTCTCCTGGAGTGATCTTCCTACAGTGGTCAGGGAAGTCTCACTAGTTCCTAATCCTGGGGTTGGGGAGTGGAAAGGAAAGAAAGAGAGTCTTGAAAGTGAATGTGTTCATGTTTGGTAATTGCAATCATCGTTGCTTTTGTTGTGGTCATCCATGTACAATGCTTGGTGTCAGTCTATTTATCTCTTGTAAAAATAAAATACAGTGTGTGTGTGTGAAAAAAAAAAAAAAAAAAAAAAGAAAGTGAATGTGTGGTTGGCTCACAATTTTACCTTACTGGGCTTACGTCGCTTGTGTTAAGAATAGTAATATGATAAAGAAAGGCCCTTTGCCTCTTTTCCTGTAAGAATTTAGGGGAGGAACATACTTTATTTGGACAATCTGGAGGAGCACCTTCTAACAGAACTGTCTGTGATAGTGGAAATAGTTTATATCTGTATATCTACTATGGTAGCCACTACTCATATGTGACTTCCAAACACTTGAAATGTAGTAAATGCAAATTAGGAACTGAATTTTTATTCTGTTTAATTTAAATGAATTTATATTTAAACATAAACAACTAATTTATATTTAAAATTTTTTTAAAGATTTTTTTGGGATGTGGACCATTTTTAAAGTCTTTATTGAATTTGTTACAATATTGCTTCTGTTTTATGTTTCGGTTTTTTTGGCCGTGAGGCATGTGGGATCTTACCTCCCCCACCAGGGATCGAATCCACATCCCCTGCATTGGAAGGCGAAGTTTTAACCACTGGACCACCAGGGAAGTCCCTATATTTAAATTTAAATATGGCTAATGACGGCTGTGCTGTGCTGCATTAGGTAGGTCGAGAGCACGTGGGTTGTGCTGAGATGAAGATGGCTGAGTGCATCGAATGTTTCACAGTGGAGCGCCTTGCATTACAAAGAAGCTGAGTTATAGATTTGACATGCCTTTGTTTATACTGATGGTCTCTTTCTAATAAGCATGTAAAATCATCTCTTTCCGAAGAAAAAGTAAGTTGCGGATGTTTTCTCAATAGGAAAATGTAAGGGGCTATTTTATAAGCCTGGCTTCCTCTCATTCTTAGGTTGTGCTACCGTCATCTCATAATTCAGTGTAATGGCTGTCATTTCCCATCAGATAAAAAGAGATGCCTCAAACCTATTCTGGAAGTCACTTTCAGAGAGCACTTGCTTGGGATATTGTCCTCCCTCCTGGGATACCAAATAGTAAGTCTTTGGAACAAAGCAGCAGCTATTCTCCTTCTAGGATCTCAGTGTGTCATGTGAGTGTTGATAAAAAACCACTTGATGCTTTTATGGCATGTTTCATGACATCAAAGCACTTTACAAAATTGAATTCATGTTTCTAACACTTGTTTAAGTTCACTCAGTTGGTTAGAACAGTACTTGCTTAATCCTTCTCATGCAGAGAGTGCATGAAAAGTACATAACCTTTTCTTATGTGTGCGTAGTACACACAAGAAATTCAAGCCTGTGTTTATGTGGTACACCAGGGTAAACGGACAGGCTGCACATGACTGGCGGTGGCTGGCCCAGTGACTTTGAAGAATCCAGGCTCTGCCCACCTCTGATGAGAGCTGAGGAAGCTGCTGACTCAACAAAACTGTCAGGCGTTTGTTGCACTGGGATTGGGAAGCTCTGTTGACTTGGTGCTCGTGAGGTCTAGGACAATGCTTCCTAAAATTGAATGTGCATGTGAGACACCTGGACATCACATTGAAATGCAGATTCTGATTCAGTAGTTCTGCAACTGGGCCTGAGATCCTGCATTGCTAACAAGCTCCCAAGAGATGCTAATACCACTGGTCCACTGACTGCACTTTGAGTTGTTAGGTGCTAGGGCACAAATTTGATTTACACTTTGGTTAGTTTTGCCTTGAAAAATCTTCCTCCATCACTACAAAACTTATTCTTATGTTCTGCCAATTGTGATATTACGCTATCACCTCAGGTAAGAGCTCATAAAAAACATTGATTCAAGCTCTTTTCTGGGGCTAGAAAAATAGCTCAATACAGACTGATGGGTAGTTGGTGGTCATGTGTTTACAGTATCAGTTGGAAAACTGTACACAGGTTAGAGTAGCATGCTCAGAAGCAGGCAAACACAGGATTCATTAATATTCATTAATATTTCTAAGTCAATTCACTTTTAAGCCTAAATAAATTATTTTTTAAAGAGAGGAAAAGGCCACCTCTGATGATCAAGGTGCAGCAACTGTGGGACTAACTCTGGACCAGGAATTAGGAGACCTGCATTCTGGATCTAATTCTCCTGTGACTAGCTAACTTACCATAGGGAAGGCATTACATTTCTCTGAACCTCAAATTTCATCTTTCAAACATGATCCATGCTGACTGTGGAAGAGCAAACTTTTTTACTTTTCTTCTTAATACAGGTATTTGTAATGTCATGCAAGTGTGTGAAGAGCTGCCAGCTACTTAATAGCAGCCAGCTGGGCTATAATCAGAGGAGAGTGAATACTTTGCAGAAAAAAGAATCGGATTTAAAAATAACAGTAACACTAGGTTTGTGCTTCAGGGTTTTGTAGATTCACTTACTTAAATTCCATTCTGTTAATTCCATGAGTGTAAGGGCAGTTGGCCTAGTCCCATGTACAAAGTGGGTACTTTACAAATTCTTGGTAATAGTGATAATGATGGTAGAGTGTATTCTGTGACTGTAGCCTAGAGCTGGGCACATAGTAGGTGTACAATGAACAGTAGTCAACAGAAAGAATGGATCAGATGAATGGTGGCTGTGGAGCCCCTGCAGATTCCCCTTCTCTTTCAGAGCTGAGCTCCATCAGCAGGGAAGTTGCTTCATCTCCCCCTGCTATCTTACAACATTCTTACAGTGACGTGTTCATCCCCCAGGCTTTCTCTTCTTCTCCACCTCTCAGCACTTGTAAATTTACTAAAATGCTCCCTTGAGTTTTATGTGCTGGTGAGAAAGGTCTGTGTCCTTACAACCACATTCACGTGACACATGAGCCTGGGTTACTCCGGAATGTCAGGCTTTTCTTCAGCTCTCAGTAGGATCAGTAAAATTATGACCTAAAACCATAACTTTCCAGTTAATAGTAATCTCTTTATTGCTTATACAATAAAACAAACCAGAGAAAATCAAGGTCCAGCCATGCATTTGCACAGATAACTGTGAACATTTGAGTCAGTGCACACTTGTGGACATTTAAACAAAGGGAAGTAGGAACAGAGATGATCAATGAGTCATAAGTGTGAGCTGTCCAGAGGCTCTATAATCTCAGATTTAAAAATACATTTTAGGTAGTTCTGAAGAGAAATTTCACTCTCTAGTTTTCTCTCTCTTCCTATCCCCCTCCCCTTAAATAAGAGAAGACGATTATTTTGGTAACTGATATAACTAAATTAATTAAAACATTTTTTTGTTTTAGCAGCTAAAATAATGCTACATTTCTCCTATTCTATTTGTTTCCACATTGATGAAACCTTGTTACAGTTGACTTTAGGATGCTCTAGATTGGAAGTAGTTGCTAGATTCTCTGACAAACTTCTCAGATAATACAAAGCCAATTAATCCTAGCCTGATTAGCTTTTGACAGAAGTTTTCTTTCAAAGATAACACAGCTTAAATTTATACAGCTCCTTCCCTTAAGGACTTCAGACTGATCCTCCCTTTTCTTACTAAATAATTTAGTTGCATTATCATTTCTTAAAACCTCCTTCACCTGCCTTTCCTAGCTCAGTTTACAGTTATGTGTCAACTAGGGCAACTGCATCAGAAACTCTGGAGCTGGGCTGGTTGTGTGTTTTAACAAGAACCACAGGGAATTCTGATACCTGCTGCGCTCTGACGTTTGAGAAGCATGGTTTGCACCATCACTACCCACTAGATTGCCTAAGCAGAAACGTGGAAGGAATTCTTTCTAATTCCTTTCCCTTATGTCCCACATTAAATTCATTTGCTCAAATCTCAAACATAGCTCTCAAAAATCCCTTGTTTCCATCTATTTCCACATTCACTGCCTTAAGTCAAATCTTCCTAATTTTTCTCCTGGTCCGTAGCAGTGACCTTCAATCAGGCACCTCTGCTTCCTTTCTCATCCTTCCTGTCCAATCTCCATACCGCGACTAGAGTAACTGTGAAACATGTGGGGTGATGCCCCTCATGGCAAGTCCCTTAGGGCACCATGGGTCCATGCTTGTGGGCATAAAAATCCCTTTTCCACTGACTCTTCCGAACCTTGCCACTCTCTTTTTGATATCCCCTCAGTCCTTCCCTTCACTCGTATCCCAGGTTCTAATCCCTATGGGCCATTTCAGATTTCTCAAACACAATGAGTTCTTTTATTTGTCGTGCATTTTCATGTTGTTCGTTCTGCCTCACTTTTTAAAAAAATCGACTTGACATACTCCTAATGACTCTTCAAGATCCATTTCACAGGTCACCTTCTTCCTGGGACTTTATATCACTCCCTCCCTTTCCATCTTTCTCAGCATAATTAATTCCTTCTTATCTGTATTCCCAAGGGACCACGTACATGGTTCTATTATAGCACTTATCATGGAATTTATGAACGTATGTGTCTGCTGTCTTCAAGAGTTTAAAATCTCTGAGAGTAAGGAACAGTTTTATTCATCTTTGCATATCCTGTTCTTGGCACTTAATAAAATACTCTATAGTTGTGTGTTGAATTGGATGTGTCAAACCTTGTCTTTTTTTTTTCCCCTTTAAAATGTGAGGCAGAAACGGCCACAACTGTATTATAGAAGGGAAAGTTCTTGCCCCAGAGCCACAAGCAGGCCAGGCAGTGGCCTCAGGAGGAGCAGCTTGTGGGCTGCAGGCGGTGCTGAAAAACTGACTTTGGTGCTGAGGCAAGTAGCAGCTCTATCCCCTCCCCTGAGGTTATCTGTGTTGTCTCCCTCCCCATTTGCCTAGGAGCTCCTTGAGGGCAAGGATCATGTCTCTTTTATCTTTGTCTCCCCATATCCTAGTAGCAATAGCTTTCCATTGTTGCTGTAAAAAATAACCACAAGCTTACTGGCTTAAAACAACACAAATTTATTACCTTATAGTTCTGGAGATCTGAAGCCTGAAATTCAACTAACTAGGCTACAGTTAGGTGTTGGCAGGGCTGAATTCCTTTTTGGATGCTCAAGGGAAGACTCTTCGTTCTTTTCTTTTCCAGATTCCAGAGGCTGCCCACATTCCTTAGCTTGTGGTTTCCTTCCATCTTTTTTTTATTTTATTTTATTTATTTTCTGTTGCGTTGGGTCCTCCTTGCTGCGCGCAGGGCTTTCTCTGGTTGCGGCGAGCAGGGGCTACTCTACGTTGCGGTGCGTGGACTTCTCATTGCGGTGGCTTCTCTTGTTGCAGAGCACAGGCTCTAGGCACTCAGGCTTCAGTAGTTGTGGCACGTGGGCTCAGTAGTTGTGGCTCGCGGGCTCTAGAGTGCAGGCTCAGTAGTTGTGGTGCACGGGCTTAGTTGCCCCGCGGCATGTGGGATCTTCCCGGACCAGGGATCGAAACTGTGTCCCCTGCATTGGCAGGTGGATTCTTAACCACTGCGCCACCAGGGAAGTCCCTCCTTCCATCTTGAAAGCCAGCAGTGGCTGGTTTAGTCTTTCTCACGTGGCATCACTCTGACACTCTCTCTTCTGCCTCCCTTTTCCATTTATAAGAAGCTTTGTGATTATATTGGATCTACCCAGATAATTCAGGATAAACTTTCCATCTCCAGGTCAGCTGATTCACAAACTTAATTCCATCTGCAACCTAAATTCCCCTTTGTCATATGACCAAAGATATTCATAGGCTCTGAAAATAAGGACCTGGACATCTTTTTGGTGTGTGTATGTGTATGTGTGTGGCATTATTCTGCTAATCACACTAGCATAGTGTCTGGCTCATATTAGGAGATAAATACAATTTGCAGAATGAATGGACAGGATCTCTTGTGAGCGTGGCTGGTTTGAAGTCTCAGGGCTATCAGAACAACTGTGAAAGCAGTGGTGATTGGGAGGTGGTGAGGGAGAAATTCCCTGGTAAGAGTGGAGTGCTTCAGCTATAGGGCCTGATGGTTGATTTTGCTGTTGGGTGACCCCCAGCAAATCCCACCTCCTGGAGTTCACAGATTTGTGTAATACTCTACCCTTGACTGTGGGGAGGACCCACGATTGCTTCTAAGCAATAAAATATGGCAAAGATGATGAGGTATCACTCTTGTGATTAGGTTATTTATATGGCAAGGTGGTAGGCTGTCATTCCCATGATCATCTTACATTATATTACTTTGTTCTCAGCAGACTGGAGCTGGAGACTCTTCTTGCGAGCTTGATGAAGTAAATAGACATGTTGGAGAAGTCCATATTGCAGGTGGCCTCTAGAAATGGCAGGTAGCCCCCAGAACCTGAGGGTGACCTCCAGCCAATAGCTAGCAAAAAGCCAGGGCCTTTGGTAATACAGCCAAAAGGAAATGAATGCTGTCAACAACTTGAATTAATTTGGAAGCAGATTCTTCCTCAGTTGAGCTTTCAGATGGGAATGCAGCCCAGCCAACACCCTAATTTCAGTCTGTAAAACCCTAAGCTGAGGACCCAATTAAGTTGCATCCAGACTCCTGAGCTACAGAAAACTTGAAATAATAAAGGTGTGTGGTTTTAAGCTGCTAAGTTTGTTTTAATTTGTAAATAGCAATAGAAAACTCCTGCAGGCAGTTTGGGAATCATGTGAGAGATGGAGATGGAGCTGTTCTGCCCATGCTTGTGGGGAAAAAGAGTTCCTGACTGTAGGATTACCTCTACTTTACAGCTGAAAAAAATGAGCAAGAGCAAGTTGTAACTCATTACTCTTTATCCAGTGGTCAGTGAGAAATACAGGAAGAGAGTGTCTTATTCTGACTTATGCTGGGCTTCCTCCCAGCCCTTCTGGAGGCCATAGGTTGGCATTGAAATTCATAGCAGGGGACTTTGCTTCATGTATTCTCACAACAGGTCTCTGAAAGAAGGCTTCTTGAGGGCTTCTTGTGCTTTTGTTTTCTTTCAGACAGAATCACAGAGAGGTACCACTTGTCTAAAATCATAGTACTGATTCAGGTTAATATCTGGGCATGAATGAATAACACTTATTAAGCTTATCAGTTAAGTTCTTAAAAGCTGGACTTACTGAATATAATATTTAACATCCCTGTCCTGTAGCTATAAAGATCAGTCAAAACTGAGCTTGGATTTAAAAAAAAAAACTTATTTGAAGAGGCTATTTTAAATTCATCAATAATATTTAAATGACAAGATTTTTGTACATGTGAGTGACTTTAATATCTCTTATCTACTAGCCACTTTCCTCATCTCATAGATGGGATTGAGTGCGAAAAGATTAAGTGAATTGTCCCATGTGATCACACAGCTAATTCTCACTAAAATCCAGTTTCCAAGCTCAGGGTTTCATATTGTTTTCACATATAAACTCTAGAATCAGAATTTATGGAAGATGGTAATAGTCTTATAGCTAAGTCCATACTTCTGCTTTAAACAGAACCAAATATACCCGAAGCATCCCAGACATGTAATGATCTCTCTTTACAAAGAATTCCAAAGGAGGTGATATGATTCTTTGGTGCCTCAGCTTTAATTTCAAGTGATACCTGCTGACATCTTGAGTAATAATTATCTCTATCTTTCTTGGTTAAGTATTGGTTACGGTCAGAAGTGTGGTGCCAGTTTTCACAGGCCTGTGGACTTTTGTTTTGGACTGAGGGACAAAGGACAAGGGGCTTGGAGTCACATCATCTTTGCCCTGGGTTGGGACACCAGGTAGGGATTTGGAGCAGAGGTAAAATTGGCACTTGTGGGTTGAGCATCAAGGCAGGTTTGACGTGGGCTTCCTCTATGACAGCATGAAGAATGTAAGTGTAGTGCATGGATTAAGAGCTGCTAGGTTGCTTGATGCTGACTCAGAAAAGTATGTTTAGCTCCTTCCAGAGCTAAACAAGGAATAATAAATGTTAGAGCTGGAAGGCACTTTGGAGTTTACCTTGTTCAACCTGACATTTTTCATTAATGGACTGAGATGACTTGCCCAAGAACATATAGCTAATTAGTTCAGGCTTAGAACCTGAAGCTCCTAAGTGTCATAACTATTATTTGTTTATTTGTTTTTGTTTATTTTGTACTTTACTACTTCTATGTTTTATATCTACCCCACTCAGTTATTGACGCAACACACACGCACACATACATGCACACATGCATGCATATTTGCTTCCCTACAAAATTACTGGAGTTGATGGTGGTGCTGATAGCCAAGGTCCAAGTATACAAAAATGCTGTGAATGCTTCTTACAGAGGGAGTGTGATAAAATAGAAAGATCACTGAATTTGGAGTTAGAAGATCAGGACTTGCCTTCAAGTTCTCACAAACTCATAAATATAGAGGAATCACCTTTTCTGAGCCTTGGTGTCCTCATCTATAAAATGCAGATAGAGTTAAAGGTGAGAACAGTGGATGAATGGCTTGGGAGCCACTCAGGGTGAGGCTGGGACAGTGGGGTCCAGTGATTATGTTGCTAGGAGTTTGGTTACCTTGAGAGCTGCCTGTGAAAGTGCTTTGTATACTCCAGTGCTCCACAAATGTATTGTATTAATGTTACTCCCATGTACTGGGCACTATGGTGATATCAGGACAAATATTGCCCGAGATATAGTCCTTGCCTCCAATAAAGTTATACTAAAGTTATAACCTTGGAGTATAAGCGAGCAGAATATGCTGAATGGCCAATGAACAGTGAGGACAAATACTTGGAAGTGAGATGACTATGAAATGCAGCAACTGGGGGAGACTAAGAGGAGTTACAATTTGGACAGGGTCATGAAGGAAATGTAGCAGACAGGAGGGGACCATCTTAGCAGGTGGAACACATTGAGCCAACACATGGAAAAGCTCAAGGAGTGGTGAATGTACAGAAGATGAAATGTGTAGAAAAATATTTACAAGATTAGGATTAAGTCATGGTGGATATTTACATCTAAGCCTCCTATTTTATTATGCAGGCAATAGGGAGCCGCAGGTGACTTTGGAGCAGGAGTACCTTGTCCAAAGTGCTGGTTTAGGAATGTCCCTTTTGCAAGGGTGTAGGTTGGTTAAATGTAGGAGTACAGAGAGAGCTGCTTATTCTTTTCTCTTCCTCAGCATGTCAGGGGCATTTGTGCTGCTGATCTTTGATAATGACTCTTAGAAAAAGGTTGATATTATACCAGCCTCCATTTGGAAATGATTTCTGAAATGCCTCTACCTCCCACCCCTGCATAGGCCTGTGAGCCCTGCTCCTTACCAAACTGCACGAAACCATAAGGCTGATTGCCTTGTCTTAGTTTGGGGCCAAATGACTTTAATGACTAGCAATCATATCACAGATGACCGACAACAAAAAGGTATTTTTTTTCCTTCAAAGTACAAGGAGAATCTTGAAACCTCATAATAGAAAAGCGACCTATTGATGTCACTGAATCTATTCCTAACAGAGTAGAATTTTTTTACTCCTCTGCATGTTTATTGTGTTTTATATGCTCTCTGTCTGAGCAATGGCTATTTTACCACTTCTGGTGGAAGATTTTTTAATAGGTTAATTGTTTCACTTACTGCCATTGACATTTTTCTTATTTTCAACCAGAATATTCACATAATAAAATACTTGGTAATATTCCTGGTTTCCATTATGTAAGAAGCATTATTTGAATGAATATGGAAGTAATGTTTTCATATTAGGTACTTAAAATCTATAATCAATGAGAATACATTGTTTATATCTTGAAATTTTTTCTTTCAAAAGCAGACTAGTCACCAATCCAGGATCAAATTGGGAGAAAAAGAATTAGTGTGCTTCCAATCACCTAAGTGACGAATGGATATGAACATAATGGAGAAAGAGACGAATAATTTAGTGGGATTTTATTTTTATTCAAGTCAAAAAATAGGGAAAGACAGAGTGCTTCACTTTCTGTATAATTAAAGAGGATTTTGAGTTGGAGAACATTGCTCTGTGATTCATACAATACCCTTCCTCCCCCTTAGAAATCATCAAGGTCTTTGGCTTAGACTTAAGTAATGAGACCTTTACTTTTCATCAGATTGACCATTCTTTCTAGTCCTTTCTTATTCATCAATCTATAAGCCTAAGTGTGTGTGTGTTAGTTGTCTCATCTGAAAAGTGAGGATGAAGCTACCAATACTCCTTTCAATGATATTAGGAAAAGACGGTTACGTGATAATGAAGCTCTTATAGTTTCAAAGTGCTCTACATATTATTAATAACAGAAATTAATTCACATTCCTCTATTTCTGATGAAATGCTTTGTCAACTGGAGAACACTTCTAAATGTTAAGAAATGAAGCCTCAGAGAGGAGAGGTTATTATTAATTATTATTATTACTAGTTATTGTTCTTTTCTGATGTTTGTGTAACATTGGACAAGTCACTGAACTTCTCTCACCCTGCTGTATACCTGTACCTCTCATGAGGAGGTGTGTAGGTATAAACCCCTAATTCTGGTGTACTTATCTCCACAAATCCCAAATACCTGCCTCACAACATTCCTTTACCAATGAAATATGAAGTAGAACAGATTAAAAGATAGCTTTATTGTACTACTTGTGCCATGAGTTGGCATCTCAGATGAGCACCCCATACCCATATCCATACCCATCTCAGATCTAGAAAGTAGAGCAGTAATGTTGTGTCTCCACATGCTTGCACCGTTTTGCTGACCTTGGCCTTGAGACCGGGGCTCCAATAGCATCATAAGCTGTCCATTGTGATTCAAGACATTCGTGATCCTTAGGCAACTCTTGTGTGGCTCTCTGTGGCCTTGGCTCTGACATCAAGCAGCAGGGTATGGTGGTAGCAGCAGGGGAGTGAAGATTTTGAGCACTCCAGATCTGCTGAAAGAATAAACACACAGTTTGGGGAATTTTCTATCATAAGCCTCACATTTACCACAAAGTTGTTGTGAAGAGCCAAAGAAAAACTACAGGTCAAAAGACTTTTAGACTATTAATGCTATGGGGAGGTAACATTGACTGAGGATCTAATTTCAACAGCAACCTTCTGATTTTCCTTTTTTTATTTATTTGATTTTCAATGAAGCAGAAGCAACCTTTTTAACTCAGTGAATGTTGATACCAACCTTCCTTGCTTCCTTAGCACTGCAGAAGATGACTTTGATATCCTCATATAGATAATTCCAGGTTAGACCAGGGAGAAGCTCAGGGCAATATTTGGCAATGAAGAAAATTATAAAATGTACCAGAACTATAACCCACCATAATGGAAATTAAAGAAGAATCTTGGATTCTAGGGAGAAATGGTAAAATACTCATTTTACCAAAATGAAAATTCAACCTTGGGTTATCCCAGTTTGGAAAGCCTTTTCTGAGCTTCATAATCCTTTTGTTTCACTTCTTAGCAATAAAGAGAGAAATCAATTTTCTGTAAACAGTTTCTGAGGAGCAAGAGAAAGCATGAATATAATTTCAAAGTTGTTTTTTCTTTGGTGGGGGATGGGAACTTTTTAGAGACATTCTGAGAGAATCAAGGGGCTTGGAAAGAACTATTCTCAGGTTACACTTTGTAGAGCAGAGACAGAAGCTGAGAAGGTAGCCCCATCATATAAACCCTGGGGACCAAATGGATTGAGAATAAACTAGAAGGACTATTTTTTTTACAAGTCAGAAATTTATTTTCTTATAAAGTGTTGGATTAAACCAGAGGAGCATAATCCTTAAATACAACATTTTAAACTTCAAAACAAAGCAAAACCCAAACCATACTCAAAGATATTATTTTCTGTGATGGTCCAAGAAAGTGATGTACTATATTTAGAAGTTTTTACTGGTGTATTTAGTTCAGATTTTTCAATTGCTCTGTAGCCTCTGGCTCCTAAGAACATATTGACAAATCTTTTTAACCTATACTAGTAACTGTGCTAGCTTGCCTGTCATGTGTCTCATATAAGTAAGGCAGTGCAGGTGGTTGGAATGTTAGAGCTGGCTGTCGCTTAAGACTGGTGTTGAACAGTTGGGTATGGAGACTTATGAAACCCTTTGTAAAGACTGAAACATTAACAAGAAAGACTTGGCACTTGTCGCCATCAACTGGTCACAGATATGCTCTTTTAGCATCTCCTTTGATCCACTGATCATGTACCGAAACATTTTTTTTCCTGACCCAAGCCAATACCTCAAATTCCACATCATGTAAGAGGAGGAGTTAAGACTATGAGTTCCCCAAAGCTTTCTCCAATATTTATTTTCCTTATTGAGGTCTCTTTTATCTAAAAAATTTACAGACAATCATACAAGTAGAAAGCAAGCACAGCCAAAAGTGAGATAAGTGATAGATTTTATAAGTGATTAGCACAGAACCTTCCTTCCCACTCATTCAAACTCAAGTTGTCTTTCAAGGCTGTCCTATTCAACATTTTCTGGGCAGCCTTTCCAAGACCACTCAAGAAGCCCCTGAACTTTTCCTTCTCTGAATTCTTATCTTATTAATAATCTACCCCACACTAATAGGACCAGTTTGAGTCATGTACTTCCTAATCTGTCATAGATGTATATTGTGTAGTTGTATATCTCAACTTGAAGTTATAAACTCTGAGGCAAGGACATCTTACGTTTCTCTTCTCTACAAGCACATTGTAGGCACATAATACATGCACTTGGATGCTGATAAGGGCTGCAGACACAGAGAAGGTCCTTAGAGACAAGTATTCACTAAGTGATGGGGGCACTGAGTATAAATTAAATATCATAGCACCATGAAAATGAAGGAAACATTTCTCAGATTCTAACAGAATCCCTGTCCTTTCAGTTTTATTCCTGAACTATATTTCCTCTGGCTGTTAAGTAGCATATTATTGGGCTAGACATGATTCTCCCATTTAAAAGCAACTGTTCTGAATCAAGGAAAACAAAAATAAATTCTGAGAAGGGAATGAGCAATAGTAACAGGCTCAACATCCTTTTGTTAGGGGTTTAAAGCCTAAAATCATCCTATTATCTGCTATTCTGAGCTTTGCAAAAGTTGTTAGAGGTTGATAGGAATTAGTTCCAATTAAAGAACTTTAGAACTTTCCTTCTTATATCACCCACTGTTTTGGATTAAAAGCAGATGATGATGATAACATGGTCCCAATAGTCTAACTGCAGTTTCTTCCCATTTTTGCTAAGAAATTGTAGAAAAGGTCATTTCAGATTTAAAAAATTAAGAGCTTCATTGTCAGAAAGTATTACTAATGCATATAATTACTCTTTTAGATTATCAAGAAGGTGTAAAGACAGACATTTTATTTTAATACTTGCTATTCAATTGCATTAGTGACATTTGCTAATAACCAAAGGAAGTTACCTACTGTGGTGGTGAGTTTCAAGTTGTAAAGTTTAGCATTTTGACGTTCGATGCCAGCACTGTGTATAATGCACATAAAGAAAGCAAGAATCAATAAACATGTCAATTTAAAAATGTTAAAAACCTGAAATATTCCCCGTTAACTCCATTAGGAAAGACAAAATGTAATGGACAGTAGCAGTTATTTCTTGACAGACTGCCCAATAGCTTCTGTGGCAGAACCGCCACAATTCACATTTAAAAAGTTAGGAGAGGCCTGGCAGATTGAGGTTGGCAGGTAAACTAATTATGCAAAGTGATAAACTTGGCTGGGTTAATTGCTGAAGCTTCATTATCTTTCAGAGCTATGTTTCCTTACCTGGTGCATTGATTAAAAATAAAATTTTCAGTGTTTTTCCAGCCTTTAGAGAACTACCTGGTATGAATAAGAAAATATTGGGTAGTTAATTATTCAGTCTTTGATATTTTTCAGTTATTCCTCAAACATCCTTCCTGGATGGTGAGATGAAAGCTCGGTGTCTCACTACCAGATGTTAGGTTTATTTGTGCATACCATTAAAACACTTTGTGGCCAGTTTATTTTGTTATTTGGAGAAAGAAGAAAGATGACTCACTTTAGAAGTTTCCGTCTACTCCAGTATGGGGCTTTGGCTCAAAGACAGTGGTCTCAAGCCTACTACTGGGATGAATTATTTATTGTTCAGAGTGGGATTTTACGAATATACATTGAAAAAGTTGCTTTATTTTTCTGATCGTGAAAGTAACAAATGCTCATTATAGAAAACTTGAGTTGAGAAGGAAAACTAAATTACTGAAAATCTCTTCATATGAAGAAAACTATTGACACAGAGGCTTTTGTATATACAATTGTCCATCAGTTTGTTCAGTTTTGGACATTTTTTTTCAGCTTAACATTATAACCTAAGAAAGTCCCACGTTAATTCAAATTATTAATGAATTTGTGAGTTCTACTGAGTGGGTGTTCCATAACTTGCTTAGCCATTATCATATTGTTGAATATTTTAATTTTTCAATTGAAAAAATTTTCACTTTTCAAGTAAAAAGTTTACAATTTTGGAGTACTTTTCTATGGTTGATTTGCTAATGTAGACTTTTTAGTCAAAGGGTATGATAATATAATGAGATGACAAAAGGGAAGTTTTGGCTGAGGTAACAAGGTCCAAGAAATAATATATTCCATAGGAGATATTACACAAGATGCCAAATGTCTAAGGAGATTATTAAAAGCCATTTATATTTGTCTTAATTCTCTTATAACATCAAGAGTATGAAAGGGTCATGATTTGAATATTAGAGGGAATTTTGGGTGCAAGTTCTTTGTTTTCTGTAAATCTCCCTTCTCCTCCTCCAAAGAAATGAATGGGGTGTGCCTGCACCTCGCCTCACCTCAGATAACTTAATAACGCCCCTATGGGTTTGAATGACACGTTGGACCAGTTTCTGACTCACACCTGAGAAATCTAAGAGGTGAGTGACTGTCTGGCTAAATGCTGTGACGAGGGCACAAAGGAGAAATTGTCAAAATGGGAAAATTTGAACCTCCAAAGTTTGTCCAGGAAAGGATATATGAAAGTGTCTCAGGAGCCACATGTTGGCAAGTTCCATGAGAGAAAGCCAGCATAGCTGCATCTTCAGTCTATCCATCGAATGCTATCTGACGTTGCAGCAGATTTTTGGAGGCTGAAAAAGTAAGTGACAAGCCTGAAAAAAGATACATTTCCTAGTGTTGAGGATACTGCGGGTCTCTGAACACCTATGAAAGACAAAGGAGAAAGAGGGAAAACAGGTATGGTGGCATAAGAAGCAAACATTTAAAAATTTGGATGTGTTGAATTTGAGGTAGCTGTGAGACATCCAGATGGAAGTGCCTGGCAGGTAGTGGGGTGTGCAGGATGGAGCTCAGAGAGGCCTTGGCTAGAAATGTGGATATTGGTTCAATCACATATAGAAGAATGTTGGAGACCTGAGACAGTCTAAAGAGAGTATAGAGTGAGGTGAAAAGAAGGTCAAAGGTAGAATCCTGGCTTATATCATCCTGGAAGAAGATGAAAAACTAGCAAAAGAGACTGAGAAAGGAAAAAGTGTTAGATCCAAGGAGATCCAGGACTGGGCATTGTCATCAAATCCAGGGTAGGAAAGAATTCCAAATGGGGCATGGTCAATAAGGAGGCCAAGTAAGTTGGATTTTAAGATTAAATTGTTTTGGGCAAGTAGTGGGACATTGGTGATTGTATCCAGCTTATCCTCAGTATAATGATGAGGGCAGAGGCCCAACTGCAATGGGTTGAATAGTGAATGGGTGGAGAAAGGGTGTCTGAGTGAAGACCATCCTTTCTAGCATCTTGATTGTGAGAGGAAGGGGAGATATATTCTAGTGATCGAAAAGCTTAAGAGATCAAGGGAAAGACTTGAGCACATGTATAGGTCATGGGGAAGGTGTGAGTGGAGTGCAGAAACAAAATATAGGGGAGAGAAGAATTAATGGGTTTAGACCCCAGAGAAGACAAGGGGAGATTAGATTAAGAGTCTCCTGGCTCTCTCTATTGGAAACTCTTAAATAATTTAAGGTACATAAAGCAAGGAATGCAATGCAACCCTACAAAAGAATGATATCATTCTTTAGCATTGATATGGGACATTCTCCAATATATACTGTGAATGCAAAAACAAAGTAAGTATTGTATTTAGTATGCTACCAGGGCTATGATGAATGGTCACATGGATTGTGTACTAATATGTGAATGACCTCCCTCTGGAGCTGTACATTGCATGCTCTTTTAGGTGATATCCCTCTGGTGTGGGACAGTGCTCCTCATTACCTTGCTAGAAGATGCTTTTTAAGATTCTTCATATTCACTTGTTCTGGTCAATAGTCACAAAAGTAATCTTTTGATTATTTAACTTCCCACTTATCTATTTATTCAAGGATATTCAACAATCAGACTGATGGATCAGAGTCTCCACTCTGCTTGATAACTGTTTTTAAATTGAACATTAATAAAGTGGCCTTCTGATGATAATTTGGTTCTTCATGTCAGTTGTTCACAGGAAGAGAATGTGTTGGCATAATGACATGAGTGTTTCTGCCTGATGGTTGGGCCGCTTCTAAATGAATAAATCATCATTCTGGTGTATAATAGTGGTCGGTGAGAACTTGATTAATGAGAGCACACCCCTCAGAGTCAGACCTACTTCAGTATGCTAACAAAACCACATATCTCCTCCTGTTCTTGCAAGGTAAAGACCAATTCCTAGACTGTGATGAATTCATTAAGCTCAACTTTGCTTGTTCAGACTCATTGCAGGCAGTCTTCTGGCCTTTTCATGTTGACACTGTTAAAGGTAAAATTATTCATGACACTTGTTGAAGATGGTAGGAAAGGCTATTCAAGATGGGGCTACTTCAGTAGGTGTAGGGACCACTGCAATAGGGTTTTGCAGTTGGGGAGAGAGATTGGCTTCAACCCCAAATGCAGCATGAGCAACTGGGAATTATAGCCAAACAGCAGGATGAGGGTCAATGAATGAAAATTTACTAAGAGGGAACATCAAGAGTAAGGGGGGATTGTTGCTGAAGGCAGGCCAGCGTGATCAGACATCATGAGGAAAATGGTGGAGTATGAGGAACCCAATCATATATTGAGGGTGATCAAATACTGAGGATGGGACATTCTGGTTAAATGGACTTAGCAGGATTTTTGCTAAAATTAGACATTGCAGAGACCAAAAGTCAGGACCTAGTTGAAAAAGACCTCAGAGTAGCTTGAGTGAGTTTGGTCAAGGAGAGAATCTTTGTCAAGCCACTTTCTTATATGGGTCATCTTCTATTCCAAGGCAGTGGCTTGATGGTCTCAGTCTACTCTGTAAAGAGAGGAAAAGTCATGTGCATTGGGGAGTGTGGGAGAGAGGAAGGGTGTGAATGTGTGGAATGGGGAAGAGAACTGAATTGGGACATGAAAAGGATTATTGAGACTTGTTAAGGATGCAGCTAACTTGTCCCAGCAGGCTAAGAACTGTTCCAGTTTTAAGTGCCACATCCCAGGAATCCCTTCAGCTTCAGGCAAACCAGAACCATTGGTCACCCTAGATATAGCTGATATTGGAGACTAAAAATTTACAGAAAAATGAATCTGTAGGGTTCAATGATTTCTTCTAGAGGGTTTCAGCAGCCAAGGAGTAGAGCCAAGAGGATGGGTGTCTGGATTGATCCCATATCACAGGCATGTTGCTGAAAAAAGATGACTGGTTGGGGATGTTAAGAGAGTTAAAATGATCTAGATAGGGCAGGGCAGGAGGTGAGGCTGGGCTGGTCACATTTCTGGGTAACAATGTAAGTCTGCATCTCCTGGGTCTCGGAGTTGCAGACTCCTGACTGGAGGATTAGACTGTCCTGATCAGGTAATCTTGTTTCTCAACCAACTAAAGTGTGGAATAGTTCTTTGGTAAGAGAATTAGGCAGGCAAGAGCAGGGGGCCCTCCAGTAAGAACACCAAACAAGTAGTCCTCACATCATTCTTAAAGGTTCTGTAGAATCATGGAATATTGGAACTTGAAGGGACCTAGCATTCTTCTGGTCCAGTTACTCCCCTGGACATCTGGGAGGTTGAAGTTGTGTTTCTATTACAAGTGAATATGTAAAGATTCATTGACATTTTCTCTACAGTTGTGAGAGTAATTGAAGCAATCACTGAAAGAACAGTTCAGTTTGGTTAAGAGAACAGAAATAACCACAACTGTTAGCCAGGTTATTGCAGGTGTCTTAATGATATTGCTTTAATGCATAACATTTTGATCTACTTCTACGGGAATACCAGATCGGAGAAGAGTTAGATTGATTCTATGCTATATGGGCTGAGATTCATGGCAATTACATGGCTACTGATAAAAGGATGTAAAGAACAAACTCATTGTTCAATACTGAATAATCTTGTGATTAGTGTGTCTAAAATAACAGTCTGTTGTTAGTAAATTCTATTCTGAGGCAACTGTTAAGTGTCTATAATTGTGGGCCAATACTTAGATGCTGTAGGACAGAAATCAGCAATCCACTTGGCCTGCATGGTAGGCAGAATAACATCCACCCCCCCATCCCCCTGCCTCTCACTCGATTGTCCATGTCCTAATCCCAGGAACCTGTGAATATGTTATGTTATATGGCAACGGGGAGTAAAGGTTTCAGCTGGAATTAAGTTTGCTAATCAGCTGACTGTAAAATAGGGAGATTATCCTGGATTACCTGGGTGGGTCCAAGGCTCCTTAAAAGATGGAAGAGGGAGGTAGAAGAGTTAGCAACAAAATGCTGCAATATGAGAAAGCCATTGCTGGCTTTGAAGATGGAAGGTGAACTAGCCAAAGAATGCAGAAAGACTCTAGAAGCTGGAAAAGACAGGAAAATAGATTCTCCCCTACAGCCTTTAGAGAGTAACGCAACCTTGCCGACACCTTGTTTTTAACCCAGTGAGACCCATTTTGGACTTCAGACCTCCAGAACTGTGAGATAATAAGTTTGTCTTTTTTAAGCCACTAAGTTTATGGTAATTTATTGCAGCAGCAATAGGAAAATAACACAGAGAAGTGAAAGGGTGTCATCGAGACAACATGGAGTTGTGGCACGGTGGCAATCTGGAGAGTGCCTACCTACATGGCTCCAATTCAGCGCCAGCTATTTCTTAGAGGGAATAGTGGTTTAGAGTTGTCAGATTTTTCAATTTTCCAAACAAGGTGAAAATACAGATTTCTGTGTAAAAGTTATTGTTTTTATTTAGTTATTTGCAATTAATTCAAATAACAAAAACAGCTCTTGCACATGTTCAGAAATAGATGTATATGAGGATGGTCATCACAGTATTGTTGGTGATAGCAAAGACTGGAAACTTATGCATATAAATAGAGAGTGTTGTGATCAGGGATGGTAGCTAAATCGGTACAAAAAGCCAGGTAACAATAATAGTGGGGATGTGCATGGATTGATGACGGTCATGTGCTATGAACTGAGGTGCCCCGCTCCCAGCTTTGATTGATCACTGCATAGGCCAGACCAGAGAAGATTGTGGGTTGGGTTAGACCCTGGGTTTCCACAGGAGATACGAAGATAACAAAGACATAGTTCATCCCTTCAAAAGTTTTATGGAGATTTGGGGCAGAAAGTTGTGTCAATGAGGCAGAAAAAAAATCCAGTTATAAAAAACTGAACATGAATTCAGTAATTAATTTATTCATTCACTCATTCATTTATTTATTCAACATTCATTCAAATATTTATTAAGCACCTCCTGTGCTCCCAGCAGTTTATTTAATTGCAGTGTATCTGTGTAGTATAGGATTTGGTTGTAAGATTAGTAAGACCTATGTTTAATTTTGTTTTAAATGCCCCCCAGCCCAAGATTAGGTCCAATAAATGTGTCATGGCAGTTAACCTTTCTGAGTCTTGGCATAAAGGACATTATTCCTGTTCTAACACTACATAGGATTGTTGTGAGAAAATAAGCAGGAAAGCTCTCGTGAAATAGGAAGCATTGCATAGATGGAAAACACTTTTACTGGGCTTCATTTCCCAGTTTGTCATGGTTCTCCCCCTTACCTCCACTTCTCCTCCAACTTGCCTCTGCCTCCATCTGGTCCAGGCCCTTATTGCTGGTGCCCAAGTCATTGCCATGGGCATTCTGACTGCCACAACATTCCTCTTCGGTCTGGCTTGTGATTTAAACAAGACAGATATTCCTAAAACAACTCCTTTATCATTAAGTCATAAACTCACAGGGGAAGGGATTTAGATGTTTTCTTCAATCTTGTGCACATTGCAGGAATCCCAGATGGCTCACCTTGGAAATTTCCTCTTTGTGTCTGTTTCCAGCCTTTCCATTAAATTTTTCTAAATTGCCTGCTGTGGTGAGGATGTGATCATGGTTCCCCTTTGTTTTAGACAATTCCTTTATCCAAGTTTCACCAATTGAAACGATCTTCTCCCCTACAGGCAGTTACAAAGATTCACTTGTGGGAAAAACTTTCCTGGAATAGAATTGTTCATGCTGTGATGTTTCCTGTTATTCCTGATAATAGGCCTCAGAGAGTCTGCCTAATTCCCACTGATACACATCTGTTCCGTAAAGAGACATCTCTTTGGAATCAGCGGGATTTTAGAATAACTCATCAAAGGAAGTATGAAAATCAGGTTGGGGGCAAATTTTCACGTTGGAGCCAAATAACCTCGATCAGAATAATGAAACAATCCATATGTTGGGATTTATTAGCTCTTTTTGACAATTTAAAACCATAAGCTTCTGAGGAAATGGAACATCGACCTAAAAGTTATGAAGAGATGGCTCTGTCTCGTAGTTGGAGTTCTTGAGTATTTTTGGTGTTAAAACAATGCATGATTTTAGGGGGATGTTAACTATAAACTGAAGCTGTTTCCTAGAGGGAATACATTTTGCAATAGCTGCCATTCAGCTGAAGTTCTCTGCAAACCAAGAAAGAGTTGAATTCCTTGTATTTACTTTTTATTGTTTGAAAATTGCTATTGCATTACAAGTGTTATAGATGTTTGGGAGAGAAGAATGAGGCATTATTAGAAACATATCCCTGGGGCATAGTTTAGCATCATTAGTAGGAGATGGAAGAAATGGCTTCATACTGAAAAAACAATGTCTGAGAAATATTATCAGTAACATGCTACTAAAACTAAAGGCTGGACTGATTAGAACCAGTGGGAGTTTGGCTACATAAAAAGGCATTATTGGACTACATAAAAAGGCATTAGAACTTGTAGAAAGAAGGGAAAGAGGAAGTAGCTTTATTGGTAAGGTAGGTTGTACTGGGGTAAAGAAAACATTCCAAAGAATTTATTAAAGGGTGGAAAAAGTATTAATAGTCCCCTTGCAGAGTTATTACACATCAGTTTATTTTTCTAAGGGACTCAAAGTGCTTTACAAAGTGTAAATATGACTCATGGACCTCTGGGGTATTCTGCATATGGAAATACTACAAAGAGAAGTAAAATCACTGAAGTTTTGACTCACCTACAAATATAGAAAGTTAAAAGGAAAATTAGGTCTTGAATGCAGGTATTTTCCCCCTCATGGAAACTCTTTTATTGTCACATGGGATATTTGAAATATTTTTTGTGCAAACTGAGAATTCACTTCACCAAACATTTTAACTGTAGTCCTAATAGTTTTCCTGTGTTTGTTCTGACAATATACATTATTTTCTCTCAAAATAATTGGAAGGAAAAAGAAATTAACTTAATGATTAGTGTAATAAAACATTATTTGATCTTTGAGATCATACCTTTTGTAATCTGGGTTAATTAAAAAGTATTTTTGTAATTTAAATTAGTTTTTTTCAATTCAAAAAAAGTAAATCATACACATAATAAAAAATTCAAATAATGCATGATTAGTTTAAAATGGAAAGTAAAAATAACTCTTTCTCTGACTCCCCTTCCCATGCCTCAGAAGTTAAATATTAACTTTCTTTTAATCAATATGATTTTTAATGCTTCTATAAGACCATTTTCCTGTGTGTATGCACAATATTATTATATAATATTATATATTATATAGCATATATCCCACATTCCTTTGATCATACAGATTAAGTGAGTAATGCATATTGTTTTATACCTTGCCTTTTTCACTTGTTAGAATATCTTGCGCATCTTATCTTTATAAATCAGTGCATTAGTCTTACCTCTTTTTCAAGGATGGTGCATCGTTCTATTTTGGTTTTTACCGTAATTATTTAGCCAATTCTCTATTAATGAACATTTAGATTGTTCCTTCTGTGTGTATGTTTGTGTATGTGTGCATGCAAACAATGCTACAGTTGATCTCCTTGTATATGTATTTGCACAGTCATACAAGTATAACTGGATGAAAAATTCCTACATGCAGGATTTTTTTGCCAAATGAAGAATATGTATATTACATTTTACCAGATATTTCCAAACTGTCCTTTCAGAGGATGTATCAGTGTCTTCTCTCTAACAAAAGTGCAGGAAATGAACTGCTTGCTAAGTCCCTCAATGGAATTGTATATTATCACACTATCTGATAGCAAAAAAAGGTATCTCATTGCTATATTTGTATACCTTTAATAAAGACTGAGGTTGAGGATCTTTCTCTGTGTTTGTTTCCCATTTAAGTTCTTTTTCTCTGAAATGTTAGTTCATGTCCTTGGGACTAATTTTCTCACAGATTGCTTATCTATTTCTTTATTCATTTGTCAGAACTTTTCATATATTAAGGAAATTATTCATCATTCTCTCATATGTTTTGAAAATACTTTTGGTTGTTCTTTGCATTTTGACTTTGCAATGATTATTTTTTGCACACTGAATTTTATACACCAACATCGATCAAATGCTTCTTTTAGAGTTTCTGGAGTTTGACTCATAAAAAGGTTTTCCTCACTCTAAGTTTACAAAATATTCACTCACATTTTATTTTAGTTATTTTATATTTTAATTCTTTTTATATTTAAATCTTTGAAGCATCTAGAATATATTATGTAGTAAGGAATGAGGCAGGAAATTATTTTATTTCTTTTTTCTAAATGGCTAGTGTGTCATAGCTTACTTATTGAATAACTTATCACTTCCTTAATGAAGTAAAATTCCATGTTAATTAAAACAAATTCCTATGTATATTTAGCTTTATTTTCATACTATCCATTATGCCCCTTTCCTCTGTATATATTTTTCTATGCTAATACCGGATAATTTCAATGACAGTTGCTTTAAAGCATGTTAACTATCTAGTGGGGCTAGTTGCCCCTCATTGCTCTTCTTCCATGGAATTTTCCTAGCTAAACAAGTGTGTTCATTTTTCTAGATGGTCTTGATCATTATTAAGAGACATTGCAAAAAATTCAATAGGATTACATTGATTTCATAGATTAATTTGAGGGATAATTGACATCAAATTTTCTTTATATTAGTCTTGTAAGGTTCTTATTATTTTTAGTTTTTCCCCCTTTTGCTATTGTTAATGGAGTATTTTCTTCTACTGTATTTTGAATTTTTTTATTGTATTTGAAAATCAGGTTGATCTGAAGTATGGTATGCGTATGATTAGATTGGTCTGCAGTATTATATGTATGTGTAGAAATTACCTATTATCTACCTATCTCTTTATCTATTTTTCTATCTCTATATCATCTGTCTATCTATCTATCTATCTATTTATCTATCTACATCTATCATCATCTATTTTTGTGCTTTTGTAGCTGTGTTATTCTTTGTAATAAGAGTTTTAAAATTTGCCTTCTTTTTCATGCTCTGTAATCTTTAGCTTCAGAATGATGATTTTTGAAGGTTTCATAAGATTCATACCATCTGGACAATAATTTCATCCACATTTCAAACATATTGCACAGTATAGACAGTGTATCCTCCTGTAATTTAATTTCTTTTCTGTGTTTATATTCCATATTTAAAATTTTATGTTTGTTTTTAAAAATCTTGATTAGTTTACCTATTTAAAATTTTTTATTGGATTTTTGAAGGAATCAGCTCTTGAATATATTTCCTTGCCTAATCTATCTTTTTCCTATTTAACTTTTATTATTTTTTCCCTTAATTTTCAAGGTTTTTGTTCTTTTTTGAACTTTTTGGTTTAGTTATTAGTTTATTTTTACTTTACCTTGTTTAGAAATACACTTTAGACTATTATTGTTCTATTGGAACATTGCTATAGCTGTGTTTAATAGGCTCCAATGTATAGAGCATTTACAACTGTTACTCTCCAGATATGCTACAATCTTAAATTTTGATTTTTAAAAATATTTTCAAGTGACTGGAGTTTTCTTTTTGTTTCATTTGTTATACAAGTGTTAGTTTTATTGTATTATGGCCAGTGAATGCTTTCTGTACTATTTACACTTTGTGTAAGTCATTCTGGTTTCTTCTGTGACTTAATATGTGACTCAGTTTTTGTACACATACCATGGGCTTAGGAAAAAAGATGCATTCTGTTTTTGGGAGATACAGAAATCAGTAAATCATTCATTCACTCAATAAGTAATATATAAATGCATAATTACTCATTTTACATATAAGTATATGTCCAGATTCCATTCAAAGCACTAGGGATGGTGGAGTGAATAAGACAAAATAAATCTCTGTGTTTGTGGAGCCTTCATTCTAGTAAGGAGACAGAAAATAATCAAGCCAATACATACAGATACATCTTCATTTCTGACAGATGCTTTTAAGCAAAGTAAATCATGTAAGGAGGTAGGGGAATGACTAGGCTGAGGAGATGGGAGAACACCATGTTGGAGGGTCCTCAGCAAAGGCCTTCTGGAGTGGTGACATTTGAGCAGGGACTAGCATGAAGCAAGTGAGGGAGCAGTTAGTCATGAGGGAACAGCATGCCTGGCAGGGGAGTAGAACTGGAGGTGAGAAGACCTGGGTATTTGAGGAGAGCAACACGAAGGTCCATTTGACCAGCATGGAGTGAGTGAAGGGGACCACGGCAGGAGGTAGGTTGAGAGACAGACAGGAGTCTCAATAATGAATTAGGAAAGCTGGAGATTTTTGAACCAGAGGGTGATACAATCTTATTCATGTTTTTAAAATGCAGTTACCTATTAAGTCTGATCTATTATGATATTTAAATATTTTATGTATCTTTACTTACTATATTTTGTCTACTTGGTTTGTCAAAGATTCAGAAAGTTGAGGTAAAGATTCCTCCTACTGTGCTTCGTTCTGTTTATTTCCGTCTTGCATATCATGTTTTCTTTATGTGCTTTGATGCTAAGTTAATTAAGGATCAAAGTTTCTAGCACTTTGGATTGGATTTATTTTAAAGATCTCTTCCTTTTCTTGTGTAATGATTTTTCCATTGCATTCACCCATTATGTGTCAATATTGCAATGCTTGTTTCATTTTTGGTTTCATTTTCTTGGTAAGCCTTTGCTTATCCCTTTTTAAAAAACATTGTGAGTCATGTTTTTTCAGTTGTCATACAGTCAAATAGATTTTAAAATTCAATCTATTTTTTCTTTTGCTAAATGATCTATTTTTGTTTTGTTTGTTTAAAAAAATTTATAATTTGTGTTTAAGTGTTTAAGTGTTTGGTGGTTAACTCTCTAAATTTCCATATATACTTAAGTCAGTTTCTTGATTTTTAGATGGTTCGTATTGAATTACCACTCTGAAAGTTGTAGAAATTGACACACTTCACTTTCAAGTCCCTACTTAATAATCTGCCTCCTTTAAGAATATTTACGTTCTGTTCTATAATTCTAATCCCCTCAGTAATTTAGGCATATCCAATTTTTTCATTATACAGCAAATTTCCTGAGATCTTTATTTTAATTAATTTTTGTTTTTACTCAGTTTAAAAAAAATTCTAGAAATTTTTAAAAATAAAATAAAACAAAAAATAATTCTCAGAATTATTTTATATCTATTGTATTCTTCCTTTTCTCATAAGGTCTGACTTATAATAAACCTTGTCTACATATGCAATTTTGGGGTCCAGTTTATTTCCTATAACAGTTTATAGACATTGTTGCACAGAATTGGAAAATGTTTTCCTCTTTTATGTCTTCTTCATCAATATTAATATCAGTGCCATGATCCTCCCTGTGTCTCTTCCTGATCTATCGTCTTCTCTCTAATTACATGCATCTCTTTATCTTCTTAATCCTATTCTCTCTGACAATATTTTCAAAACTGTCTTCTAATTTTGGGTGCTTCTCATGTGGTTTTCATTTCTGTAATGATTTTATTTCATTTTTTTGCTTCCATTTATCATCTGTCAAATTAACTTATTATCTCTCCTTTGGTTTCTTTGTCTTCTTTGAGCTTTTTTTCCCCTCCAGAGTCCAAGTTAACTGTATTTGGAATTTATTGTCCTTGAAATTTTCTTCTGTAAGTTTCTTTGAAATGCCTCTTCTGATGTCTAATTTTTGACTAATTTTTGCTTCTCATATTCTTTTCTAACTTCCCTGTAATACCTTAGTATAGACCTTTTACTGGTTCTATTGTGCATCTTTGAGTAAGGTCTCTTGGGCCTGGGCCACCTACTTCCCCAAAAGTGGTGTAGGGAGGGGTGGGAGGAGTGATCTGACCTCGGATTGCAGTCTCACACACTTTTTTACCAAACCCCCTCTGTCATCTTCCCTCTGAGGCATGTCTCCCCTTAATTTGTATGTTTCTATTTTGGGGACAATCAAGAGTCCTTGGGGGTTGCAAGGGAGGTTGGAATGTCAGAAGTCTTCCATGGGCGATCTAGCGTGTTTGTGACTGCACACCTCACTGCCTCCAGTAGTAGAATTGCAATTGCCACTCACCCTTTCTGCTGTTCTCTGTCTTTCTGGTAACCTACTTCCCTAGTTATGAGGCACTACTATTGTTTTGGCAGGTATTCTTCCTAGTTTAATGTTTGGATCTGTGTATTCCCAGTTTCATCAGAGATGATGTTTTCTTCATATTTTGCTGCTTTCAGTGTGCTTTGGGAAGGACTGTTCAACAAAAACCATTTAATCCTCTACCTTTAATTGGAAATCCCCATGCCAGTGTTTTGTTTTGTTTTGTTTTGCATTTTTGGCTTTTTTTTTTTTTTTTTTTACATTCTAAAGAAACCTCATTACAAATGATTTTTTTTTAAATTAATTAATTAATTAATTTTTAAATTTTTGGCTGTGTTGGGTCTTCGTTTTTGTGTGAGGGCTTTCTCTAGTTGCGGCAAGCGGGGGCCACTCTTCATCACGGTGTGCGGGCCTCTCACTCTCGCGGCCTCTCTTGTTGCAGAGCACAGGCTCCAGACGCGCAGGCTCAGTAGTTGTGGCTCACGGGCCTAGTTGCTCCGCAGAATGTGGGATCTTCCTAGACCAGAGCTCGAACCCGTGTCCCCTGCATTGGCAGGCAGATTCTCAACCACTGTGCCACCAGGGAAGCCCTACAAATGATTTTAAAGAATTCACAATGACTAAATTGTGTGAAAATTTTATCAAAATATAAATCCACTAAGGTATCACCAAAATTTTCACTGAGAAGACAAGGGGTTTCTAGCTAGCAATAGTGTACATTCAAGTTCATATTCCATTCTTGAATTCCATTAAGACATTTATTATTGAACCATTAACTCACAAAATTGTGGGTTGAAATGTGTAAAAGTAAAGTTTGGGATAATACTGGCAAGTTTTAATTTCAGTCTAGTTAGTTTCAACATTATTTAGTAGGAAGTCGTTGACATCTTTACCAGGGAAGTCATTTGATTAGAACTCTGTTTAAGAAAGATAGATTGGAGAGAGAAGAGAAGACAGATTAACAGAGAGGAGATGGATTAAGAGGCTCCCACAGTCATATTTTTGGAATCTGTATCATGTTTTTCACTGACTACTTCAGATTTACCAATTCTAAAATATATAGAGAATAAAGAGAGGGAAATATTACTATATTTTGGTAAACTCTCTAGTGTAAATGACATATGTCACAGTGCCCCTGCTTGTCCATTACTAAGGTACTACAAGTTCTCATTTTTACTCAGATACAATTGATAACTACCTGAAATGCTTGTAGACTCTGGACCAAGATGGCAACAGAGGAAGCTGCTGAATTTCCTTCCTCCCATTGACACACTGAATACGTCGCTACACATGGAGCAATTCCTTCAGAGAGGAATCCAGAAACTAGTTGAGTGACTCCTACACATTGAGAGACTAAGAGAATAACCACACTGAAATAGGTAGGAGAGACCGAGACATACCCTTGCCATAATCCCCACCCCCAACACAGCACCATATAGTTAAGAGAGAACCCTCAACTCCCAGATTATCCATTAGGAGTGAAGGGTTTGAACCTCAAATATAATGCCCAGTCTTTTAAGGCTGCCGCACCTAGGGGATAGGTCCCCCAAATCACCTAGCTCTGAAAGCCAATAGGGCTTGTGTTCGTGAGTCCTACAGGACTATAGCAAACAAAAATAGAAGCAGTTGTTAACAGGTGTGCAAACACTCACTGCAGCTATCCCCCCATGGCTCAGTGCAAAGGGAACAGGCAAAATGCCCATCATCTATTGCCAATATGCCAATGTATATTGTGGATACACAGTATAAAAGGATGTAACTTGTGACATCAAGAACATAAAATGTGGGAGAGGGGAGTATAAAAATGTAGAGCTTTTGTATGCATTTGAAGTTGAGTTGTTATCAACTTAAAATAGACTGTTATAACTATAAGATGTTTCATGTAAACCTCATGGTAACCACCAAGCAAAAAACTATGGTAGATACGCAAAAGATAAAGGAATCAAAGCATACCACAACTGAAAATCATCAAATCACAAAGGAAGAGAGAAAGGAAGAAAGAAACAAAGGGACTGCAAAATAGTCAGAAAACACTTAACAAAATGGCAATAGTCAATACCTATCAATAATTACCTTAAATGAAAATGGATTAGATTCTCCAATTAAAAGACAGAGTGGCTGATTGGATAAAAGAACAAGACCCAATTTTAAGTTGCCTGCAAGAAACTCATGTCAGTTTTAAGGATACAGTTTTAATTTGAAACTGAAGGGATGGAATGAGATATTTCATGCAAATAAAAACCAAACAAAATTAGGAATAGCTATTTTTATATCAGATAAAATAGACTTTAAAACAGACTGTAACAGGAGATAAAGAAGGTCATTAAATAATGAAAGGGGTCAATTCATCAAGAGGATATATAACATTCGTAAATATTTATGCACGCAACATAGGTGAACCTAAATATATAAAGCAAATATTAACAGATCTAATGGGAGAAATAGACAGTAACACAAAAATAGTAGGAGACTTCAATACCCCACTTTCAACAGTGGATAAATCATCCAGACAGAAAATCAATAAGAAAACAGTGAACTTAGACTACATATTAGATCAGATGGTCCTAATAAACATATACATTCCATCCACAGCAGCAGAATACACATTCGTCTCAAGTGCACATGGAACATTCTCCAGGATAGATTATATGTTAGGCCACAGGACCAGTCTTAAATTTAAGAAGATTGACATCATATCAAAAACCTTTTCCAACCACAATGTCATGAAACTAGAAATTAATTATAAGAGGAAAACTGGAAAATTCACAAATATGTGGAGATTAAACAACATGCTCCTGAACAACTAGTGAATCAAAGAAGAAATCAAAGGGAAAATTAAAAAAAAGAACTTTAGACAAATGAAAATGGAAATACAACTTACCGAAATTTATGGTCTGCAACAAAACAGTTCTAAGAGGGAATTTTACAGTGATAAACAGGTACCTTTAGAAAAAAGAAAGATCTCAAACAACCCAACCTTACCCCTTAACAAACTATAAAAAGGAAAAGCAAATTAAGCCCAAAGTTAGTGGAAAGAAGGAAATAACAAAGATTAGAACAGAAATAAATAAAACAGACACTGAATATATATAGCGATACATTTGTTAGTGATATATACCTACTTTGGAGAAGGCACTGTTAGACACTGTGGAGAAGAAATAGGAAATAGAATATTTTTTACCCTTGAGAAGCTTATATTCTATACTGTGGTAGGCAACATAAGAACCCCCCAAAATGTCCACATCCTAATCCCCTGGAATCTGTGAATATGTTACATTACTTGGCAAAAGGACTTTCCAGATGTGATTAAGGTTAAAGACTTTGAGATGGAGAAATTAACCTGGATCATCCAGGTGGGGCCAATGTAATCCTATGAGTCCTTAAAAGTGGAGAACCTTTCCTGGATTTGGTTAGAGAAAAATGAGATGATGGAAGAAGGGACAGAGACATGCAATATTTCTGGCTTTGAAGATGAAGAAAAGGACTCATAAACCAAGGAATATGAGTGGCCTCTAGAAGCTGTAAAAGGCAAGAAAATGGGTTCTCCCCTAGAGCTTCCAGAAAGGAATGACATCCTACTGACTCAGTTTTAGCCCAGTGAGACCCATGTTAGACTTCTGACCTATAGAACTGTTGGATAATAAATTTGTATTGTTTTAAGTCACTACATTTATAAGAATTTGTTATGGAAGCAATAGAAAACTATACCTACAGGAACAAAACTATACCTATAGGAATATATGTATATATAGAGAATTCATATATATATATATGAATTGTGGCACAAAATATGACACTTCCCATGTTTTGCCAATTCAATTTTGACAATTTGAAGCAAAATATGGGAAGTACCATAGAGACAATGACCAAAGCCCTCTAAGAGTTGAGAGCAAAAATGGGACAAAAAGGACTTCAAGAAGGAGCAGATATTTGATCTGGGTTTTTGACGTTGAATACAATTTCAAGAACTAGACATGGGAAGACAAATTCTAAGCAGAGGGAATGGGATTAACAAAGACAAGCGAGTGTGTAAATATGTACTATGTTGGGAAAGAGGTGGATAGATCAGTATTATGGTACAGTTTATTTGATTAATATTGCTAAAATATTTTTATTATTGAATATTTTTATGACTCACAAATTTATAAAATATTCAGAATGCAATGATATGCAGAAGCTTATGTTGGAATCAGATTGTAAAAAAGTTTTGAATATTAAGCAAAGTCTATTATTTTTATTTAACATATATTAAAAATAATAAATAGATATATTAAAAACTTGTTGCTTTAAAAAAAAGGTAGAGCCTTGGTCAACAATTACTTTAAAAAGGAAAATTTTCTGAGGAAGAAAGAGGAGAAAGGTTAATTGGCAGGAGAATAGTTAGGAGTCCACTGAGCCTGTCTAGATGAGGTACTGACATCCGTCTAAATAAAATACAGCACATATGTCAGCAAATTTTTGCACCCAAGTTCTGTAGTATTTCTTTCAAGGACTATTACTCTGTGGTCAAGTTCCCTATCTTGTGGACCATTGGGCATATGTGAAATTAAAGACCAATATGCTTAACATAAAATTATATTTACAAGCAATTTAACTAACTTGAAACACATTATTTCAATACTCCCAATGCTGAAATAGTTTTGATCTTCAGAGCCTGCCTGCTTTTCTCGGTTGCACAGGAGGAGAGCATCTTAAATTTTCTACCTTCCTTGGTTTGGTCATAATTCTCCCCAACACTCTACTATGATCTCTGAGATGGGTCTGCTTCTATCCTTATAAGGTCCATTACCTGTATCATTAGATGCTGCCTGCCTCAGCTGTGGGCAACTCACACTTCAAGGATCTTGAAAACTTGCCAATTTCTCCAGAAGGAATAAAAAAAATTTCCTTGAGTTTACTTTTGCTCTCTGTGCTTTTCTTCTTACCAACTGTCTCCTGCTTTTTTTCTTGTCTCCTGTTTTCTATGGAGCACTTCTCTCTCCAAATGTTCTACAGACTCCTTTGTTTAGGCCACTTCTCCCAAGGAACAGCCTTCAGTTTTATTTTATGGTGTTGTTCTAGGTGGGAAACATTGTAGATGTGACAGGCTTTGTGACAAGTGATGGACTGGATTAGGATGAGAAGGAATGAGAGGAATAAAGAGAGGATAAAGATGGTTGGGATATTTCAGTCTGGGTGCCTGTGAGAATATGATTCATTAACAGATAATGAAAATTAAGGGGGAATGGTTCAGATGGCCAAGGTTTGAATTTAGAACATGTTGAATTTGAGGCTGTAAATGCCTCATTTTAGCAGAGCTGAATAACAGATATTTGGAAATGGCAGTGTGGCCTGGTAGAAATAATGATTCTATGGTAAAATTTGTTGGTAGACATAAGGGAGGAGGACTTTAGAGGTGAAAATATGTGAGGAGAGTGAGTTTGAGAAGACACATGGAGAAGGAGAGAGGGGCAAAGAAAATAAAAGATCACAGGCAGGTTGCTTTGTTATCTTTGACAGTCTTCCTTTTCTTCTATTGGTAAGAAGTCTAGTTGCCTCACTGGGGGTGTCTTCCTGGCCAACTTTTAACAACCAGAAGTCACTGTTCTTATTCTTGGACCCACTGCCCTTGTCATTGTCCTAGGATATGGGGATTTGACAAATCTATTCTCTAGTGGTCTATCTCATTCAGTGCCATTTTACCACTAGAATTAAAAGTCCCCAAACTGAGCTGCATATCCCAGGTATACATTCTGCCTTTACATCATAGCAAAGTTCTCTCCAAGTTAATCTAGAGAGGGAAAACCCAAGTACTCTTCCCTTCTGAGTCTATGGCAATAAGCAATAATGAAAGTGTAGTCTTTGTGAATGAAATAAATGATCTGCACCCATGTTGGTACACTCCGGGAATACTTTAATGCCTCCAAATAGCTTTTGCTCTAATATATTTCCTTATAGTAATGGCTAGCTCAGTTGCACCCATGTGAAAAGATTTTAATTTGGTTAAATTTATACTAGGAGCTGTTGGAAATTAGAGCTTTGCAGGGATTCCCCCCCTCCTTTCATTGTAATTCTCATGTGAATTTCTTCCCTGCAAAGTTATGCAGCTCTCCATCTGGCCATATTCATAAGCTATTCTTCTTATAGAACTTTGATAAAATGCATCAGCTTCTTTGGAGTTAGATTAGCATCTTGATCTGAGAGCTTTCCAGGCTCTTCCTGCTGACAGGTGATGAAAACCTCATAAATAAAAATACTGCTTTGTTTGCCTCTATGATGTGATAGACCCTGTGGAAGAGAAAGACAATTAGATTTAAACATCTTTTCATTGGATGTTACAGATATTCTCTTCTTCCATGGCTTGACACTAATGCCCTCTCTTCTAGTGTTATCTACCATGAAGATTGTGTAATAGCCCTGGAAAGTTAAATAGCACCCTTCAAACTAGCATTTGCTTTTTCTAACTACTCTAGAAATCTTCTCGGTAGAAGATGCAGATTCTTTGTGCTTCATTATCAATTACCATCATTCTAAATAAGGTTATAATGAATCAATTTGTTTTCTCCTAAGAATTTCATGTCCGAAATTAGTCAATAATAATTGACTGTCTATTCGGAATAAAACACCATAATAAAGTCTGCCTATGTTAGACTAGAGTTAGATACTTAAATCTGTGCCTCTAATTAGCATAGGTTAATAATTTGTAGATGACAGTTAAGCACATAAGGCGATTCTGGGACACAAGATTCAGACTTAGGATCTGCTTGACTCGAGATATAAATGAATAAAGTTGAGATGGGACTTGATTTGACTTTATCAACATGTTGTTTGTGAGTCTTCTACTTTTGATTTAAAGTGATTTGGGGGCAGGTGAGCTTATTACTATCAATAATACATTTATGATGAAGAAGATCGTAATAATTTATATTATTTGAGAATAAGGTGGTTAGTTTAGGGTCTGGAAGAGTACTCTGGCTGTAAGATTTGAAGAAATATGTCAGGACATCAGCATCGTGGCAATGTGAGATGTCCCCTTCAATCTACAATCAGTAAAATGTCCATAAGTCACCAAAAATTCCTCTGCACAACACACCAGGATGCCAGAAAATTCCACACATCTGTATATCTAAAGGTGGGTGGATTGGAGCACATAGAGGAGGAAAAACTGGGGGCACAGTGAAAGGAGTGCCTGTGTTCCTGCCCCCCCAGCCACAGCAGCTGACTCTGCCAGCCCAAAGAACCCAGGATCAGGAGAGGAGGCTGTGCACACAACTCTGGCTTCCTAGCAACAGCAGTGCCCACAGCCACAGGGAAGTAGACAGCAGCAGCAAGGCCTATGACCCTGTCTCTCCAGCTGTGGAAGTACCCATGACTCTGGCCCACCAATCTGCAGTAGTAGCACCTGTGAACCTGACAAGCCCAGAGGTAACAGAAGCAACCCTGGCTTCCCCCCTTTTCCCCTGTGGCAGCAGAGCCTGCAACCCCAGTCATGGTGGAAGCATCTGCCATCCCTGTACCCCAGGCAGCAATGCCAGCAACAGCCATGACACCAGCAGCAGCAAGGCACAAGAGACTCAAGAGGCATAAGCAACAACAACGGGGGTACTGAGCAACACCTCTGGCAGAAGTGGTGGACGATGGAAACTGCTGATCTCAAATATAACTAGAGGTAGCTCAGGTAAGAGAAACCAAAAATTTGTGCTATAGTGCCACCTACTGAAAAACAAAAGAAAGATCTCTAATTACTAATGTTGAATTGTCAGAAGCAAGTAAAAAAAGCTTTACCTAAAGAAGAAATGTGTTTGTTACTTCAAATGCACAGGTAGACGAACAACCATCAAGCACCATGAAAAACATGGTAACATGGTATCATAAAAAGAAAATGACAAAACTCCATAAACCAAACTTAAAGTCATAGAATATTGTGATTGAACTAATAGAGAATTCAAGATAGCTGTCATGAAGAAACTCAAAGAGCTACAAGAAAACAGAAAGACAATTCAGTGAGCTTAGGAATAAAGTTAATGAATAGAAGAAATACTTTACCAAAGAGATAGAAACTCTAAAAAAGAACTGAACTGAAATTTGGAGCTGAAGAACTCAATAAATGAGATGAAGAACACATTAGAAAGCACTGGAAATAGAGTAGATAATATGGAAGAGAGAATCAGTGAGCTCAAAGATAGAAATATAGAAATACAGGCAGAAGAGGAGAGAGAACTAAGATCTAAAAAAATTGTGGAGATTCTGTGAGAACTATATGACTTCACTGTGAAGGTCAAAATAAGAATAATTGGTATCCCAGAAGGAGAAGAGAGGGAGACGGAAGCAGAGAGTTTATTTAAATAATAGCTGAGAACTTTCCAAACCTGGGGAAAGAACTGGATATATAAGTCCATGAAGCTAAGAGAACACCTGATTACCTCAACACAAAAAGACTTTCTCCAAGACCATTACATTAGAACTGTCAAAAGTCAATGACAGAGACAGAATGGCCATCATCAAAAAATCTACAAACAATAAATGCTGGAGAAGGTGTGGAGAAAAGGGAACCCTCTTGCACTGTTGGTGGGAATGTAAATTGATACAGCCACTATGGAGAACAGTATGGAGGTTCCTTAAAAAACTAAAAATAGAACTATCATACGACCCAACAATCCCACTACTGGGCATATACCCTGAGAAAACCATAATTCAAAAAGAGTCAGGTACCACAGTGTTCGCTGCAGCACTATTTACAATAGCCAGAACATGGAAGCAACCTAAGTGTCCATCGACAGATGAATGGATAAAGAAGATGTGGCACATATATACAATGGAATATTACTCAGCCATAAAAAGAAACAAAATTGAGTTATTTGTAGTGAGGTGGATGGACCTAGAGTCTGTCACACAGAGTGAAATAAGTCAGAAAGAGAAAAACAAATACCGTATGCTAACGCATATATATAGAATCTAAAAAAAAAAAAAAAAAGGTTCTGATGAACCTAGGGGCAGGAGAGGAATAAAGATGCAGACGTAGAGAATGGACTTGAGGACACGAGGAGGGGGAAGGGTAAGTTGGGACGAAGTGAGAGAGTGGCATGGACATATATACACTACCAAATGTAAAATAGATAGCTAGTGGGAAGCAGCCACATAGCATAGAGAGATCATCTTGGTGCTTTGTGACCACCTAGAGGGATGGGATAGGGAGGGTGGGAGGGAGACACAAAAAGGAGGAGATATGGGGATATATGTATATGTATAGCTGATTCACTTTATTATAAAGCAGAAGCTAATGCACCATTGTAAAGCAATTATACTCCAATAAAGATGTTAAAAAAAAAAGTCAAAAAAGTCAATGACAAAGAAAGAATTTTAAAGGTAGCAAGGAAGGAAGGACAGTAACCTACAAAGGAACCCCCATTAGGCTTTCAGCAGAAACTCTATAGGACAGGAGAAAGTAGAATGATGTATTAAAAATATTGAAAGATAAAAACTTTCAGCAAGAATACTCTGTCCAGCCAAGGTATCCTTCAGATCTGAATGAAAAATAAAGGCTTTCTCAGACAAACAAAAGCTGAGGGAGTTCATCACCACTAGACCTGCCTCACGAGAAATGTTGAAAGGAGCTCTTCTACCTGAAATGAAAAGGCAAAAGTACACAAAACTTTGAGTAATGTGATAAATAGACAGAATCATAAAATTGCAATTTTATATCAGAATAGGCTGTTAAACACTTAATTGTAGCATACAGTTTAAAGGGAAAGAAATCAGTAAGGATAACTATAGTAACTTCAGTTTGGTAACAAACTCACAAGGTAAAAAGGAATAATTTGAGACAACAAAAACATAAAAGGGGAAGAGGAAAAGGAGAGAACTCATATAGGCAGTAAAGATAAAATGCTATCAGTAGAAAAAGGACTATTTTATCTATAAGACATTATATACAAACCACATGGTAATCACAAAACATAAATCTAGAGCAGAGACACAAAACATAAAAAAAAGAGGGAACTGAGAAAACATCTTAGAAAACTACCAAACTAAAATGGCAGATAGAAACACAAGAAAAAGAAAAATGGAGGTGTAGAGCAACCAGAAAACAAAGGATAAAATGGCAGTACTAAGTCCTCATTTATCAACAGTCGCTCCAAGTGTAAATGGATTAAATTCATCAATCAAAAGTCACAGAGTTACTAGCTGGATTAAAAAAAAAAAAAAAAAACAAGACCCAATGATATGCTGGCTCTGGGAGACTCTGTTCTGAAGATGAATATAGGCTCAAAGCAAAGGAATGGAAGATGATACTCCAAGCAAATAGAGGCCAAAAGAAAGTATGGTGCAGACATACTCATGTTAGACCATCAAGCCAAAAAAGGTAACAAGAAATGAAAATGGATATTATATTATCATAAAGGGGAAGCATAAGAAAGAAAACATAACTGTCTGTAAGGAGCACCAGAATATATAAAGCAATTATTAACAGACCTAAAGGGCAAATCTGACAGTAACACAATGTTAGCAGGGGCTATAACATTCCACTTACAACAATGGATAGATCACCCAGACAGAAAGTCAACAAGGAAAAATGGCCAAAAATAAAATATTAGACCAGATGGATGTAATAGATTTATATAGAACATTCCATTCAAATGCAGCATAACGATGCATTCTTCTTAAGAGCACATGGAACATTCTCAAGGAGCGATCATATGTTGGAATACAAAATAAGTCTCAACAAATTTATGAAGAGTGAAGTAATATCAAGCATCTTTTGCAAGCACAATGAAATTAGAAATCAACTACAAGAAGAAAACTGATAATGTCACAAATAGGTGAAGATTAAACAACATGCTACTGAGCAACTATTGGGTCAATGCAGAAATCAAAGAACAAATCCATAAATACCTGATGACAAATGAAAATGAAAATAAAACACACCAAAATCTGTGGAATGCAGCAAAAGCAGTTCTAAAAGGGGAGTTTATAGCAATACAGGCCTATCTTGAGAAACAAGAAAAATTTCAAATAAACAACCTAACCTTACAACTAAAGGAACTAGAGAAAGAAGAACAAACAAAGCCCAAAGTTAGTAGGAAAAAGAAAATAATAAAGATCAAAGTGGAAATAAATGAAACACAGACTAAAAGACAATAGAAAAAATCAATGAAACCAAGAACTTGTTCTCTGAAAAGATAGACAAAATTGACAAACCTTTAGTTAGACTCACTAAGAAAAAATGAGAGAAGGCTCAGTTAAATAAAATCAGAAATGAAAGAAGAAAAATTACAATGGAAACCACAGAAATACAAAAGATTGTAAGAGAATATTATGAACAGCTATATACCAACAAATAGGACAACTTAGAAGAAATGGGAAAATTCTGAGAATCATACCACCTTCCAAGATTGAATGATGAGAAATAGAAAATCTGAAGAGACTGATCACTAGTAAGGAAATCAAAAACCTCCCCTAAACCAAACGTCCAAAACCAGATGGTTTTGCAGGAAAATTCTAACAAACATTCAAAGAAGAATTAACACCAATCCTTCTCAAACTCTTCCAAAAAATTGAACACCAATCCTTCTCAACTCTTCCTAACACATTTTACAAGGCCAGCATTTACGCTGATATCAAAACCAGAGAAAAACAACACAGAAAAGATAATTACAGGCCAATATTGCTGATGAACATAGGTGTAAAAAATCCTTAACAAAATATTAGCAAACCAAATACAACAATACATTAAAAGGATCATACACCATGATCAAATGGGACCTATTCCATGGATGCAAGGATGGTTCAACATCCACAAATCAATCAACATAATACACAATATTAAAAAAATAAAAAATAAAAATCACATGAACATCTCAAAAGAGACAGAAAAAGCATCTGACAAGATTTAACAGCCATTTATGACAAAACTAAATAAAATGTGTATGGAAGGAATGTGCCTCAACATAAGAAGGCCATATATGACAACCTACAGCTAACATCATACTCAATGGTAAAAAAACTGAAAGCTTTTCCTCTTAAGATCAGGAACAAGACAAGGACGTCCACTATCAGTACTTTTATTCAACATGGTATTGGAAGTCCTAGCCACAGCAATCAGACAAGAAAAAGAAATGAAAGATATCTAAATTAGAAGGGAAGAAGTAAAACTGTCACTATTTGCAGGTAACATGATACTATGTATAGAAAACCCTAAAGACTCCACCGAAAAACTATTAGAACTAATACAATAAGTGAAGTTGTAGGATATAATATTAATACACAGAAATCTGTTGCATTTATATACACTAATAATGAACTATCAAAAAGAGAATTCAAGAAAACAATTCCATTTAAAATTGCATCAAAAAGAATAAAATACCTAGGAATAAATTTAACCAAGGAGATGAAAGACCTGTACACTGAAAACTTAAACACTCTTGAAAGGAACAGAAGAAGATACAAAGAAATGGAAAGATATTCTGTGCTCATGGATTGGAAGAATTAATATTGTTAAAATTTTCATATTGCCTAAAGCAGTCTACAGATTCAATGTAATCCCTATCAAAATCCCAGTAACATTTTGCACAGAAATAGAACAAAAAAATCCTAAAATTTATATGGAACCACAAAAGATCCCGAATAGCTAGAGCAATCCTGAGGGGGAAAAAAAAAAACCAAAAAACAAAGGTAAATGTATCACACTTCCTGATTTCAAATTATTCTAAAAAACTATAGTAATCTATACAACATGGTATTAGCAAAAAAAAAAAAGACAATGAGATCAATGGAACAGAGTTGAGAGCCCAGAAATAAACCCATACGTATATGGGCAATTAATTTATAACAAAGGAGCAAAGAATGTACAATAGAGAAAGGATAGTCTCTTCAGTAAATAGTGTTGGGGAAAGCTAGACAGCCAGACACATGCAAAAGAGTGAAACTAAAGCACTTTCACACCATACACAAAAATCAACTCAAAATTGCTTAAAGACTTGAATATAAGCCCCAGAACCATAAAATTCCTAGAAGAAAATATAGGCAGTGTGCTCTTTGACATCTTACCAATATCTTTCTGGATGTCTCCTCAGGCAAGGGAAACAAAAGGGAAAATAAACAAATGGGACTATATCAAACTAAAAAGCTTCTGCACGGCAAAGAAAACCATCAACAAAATGAAAAGACAACCTAATGAATGGGAGAATATATTTGCAAATGGTATATCTGATAGAGGTTAATATCCAAAATATGTGAATAACTCATATAACTCAAAAACAAAAAGAACAATTTGATTTAAAAAAAAAACTGGCAGAGGATTTGAATATAGATGGCCAACAGGCAGAGGAAAAGATGTTTGACATCACTAATTATTAGGAAAATTCAAATCAAAACCATAGTGAGATATCACCTCATGTCTGTTAGAATGGCTATTACCAATAAGGCAAGAAATAACAAGTACTGGAGAGGGTATGGAGACAAGGAAACTCTGATACACTGTTGATGGGAATGTAAATGTAAATGTAAATTGGTACAGAAACTATGGAAAACAGTATGGAGATTCCCCCCAAAATTAAGAATAGAACTATCACATGATCCAGCTATTTTACTTCTGGGTACTTATCTGAAGACTATGAAAACACTAATTTGAAAAGATATATGCACCCCTAAGTTTATTGCAGCAGTAGTTACAATAGCCAAGATATGAAAACAACCTAAGTGTGCATCAGTGGATGAATGGATAAAGATGTGGTATGTTATAAACCAATGTTACCTCAATTTAAAAAAAAAAAAGAAAAAGAGTCAGTGTCTCAAGTCAAAGTTAAAGAGATTTAAGGAAAGAAAGAGAAGTATGTGGTCTCAAAAACAAAAGTCTGAAGGACATAAAGAAGACTAGCAGATTTTACCTGGAGTGTAGCTCCCTGGTCTGTTGGGAAAATATCTGTGATTGAGTGATGAGGATGAAGATTCCCTACTAATAATCAGACTGATTCAAGAAAGAGCTCGTGGAGAGACATGTGAAAATGGTAGAAAAACTAATTTTGTGTCTTGAAGCATATTCAAAATTCTCATCTTGGGATAAATTGGAATTTTAAAGTTTTTCTGAAAATAGAGTTTTAAATATTTGTATTTATTTAGATATTTGTCTCATTCACATTCTCAAGACTGATGTTGTCCCTTACAAGCTATTTTCCACCTTAAATAATTCCCATTATCTTCCATACACTTTGAAAACATTTTAAAAATAAATTTTACCAGAAAATAAGTTATTTTATTTTCTAAAGTGTGGAGAAATTTATAATGCATTGCCTTTACATATGAACACTTCCTAAAGTTAAACTCTACTTTGGGGAAAAACAATTGCCTAAGAAGGCTGTTAAAATTTTAGGCCAACTTTGCTCAACAATTTATGCCTGAGTTATGCTGCCTAGAGATAGAAGATCAAGAGTATGTTTTCTTAAAATACCAGCTACGATTTCAGAAAACTGTCAGTCTCATCATGTTTGTATTATGGGAAGGAATCCTAAATGCAGCAGAAATAAAAAAAGAAAATAGTCAGGAGCCATATGGAACTTTACCATTTGCTGCCAAGAAATTGTCTTCCATTTTAAAAAGCCAAAGACGTCCAAGATGTATAGAGGAAAATAATTATACATGCAATGATGCATTTGATTGAGTGGCATTGATTGGAAAGATGGAATGAGATGTTTGTTTTTAAGAAATTATTTAATGTACTGGTTGTGAATTGAGTGATCCCAAATGAATTTTCTGATCATAATATTTTTATTTACTTTTGGTTAGCTTCAGATTTCCATTCATAAGCACACTTTAAGTTGGCCCTTTACTTGTTAACTTCTACAGGATTGTGTGCATGAGTGTGGGGGCAGAAGGGGAGTTTTCTGTTTAAACTAGAGACAGCAGAGTGATATACTTTGTAAGATATTTAAAACATATATGAAATTAAGATGAAATAACTTGGCCCAAGTAACTCATGTTGGTTTGAAATCACAGAATGAAACTGAGTATTAGAATCAAATAACTTTGAATCTTATTAAATTGCATTTGCCAACTCCTGACATGAAAATTATAGATTGAGGAACAGAGTAACAAATGGCTCATAGCTCCATGTGAGATGGTGGTGTTCATAGTGTAGTAGGCTTAGAAGAAGGGATCTCTGGGCAAGAGGTCTCAGTTTTAGCTCTGAGGAGGGTACATCTTTTTATGTTAGAAACTGGAGGCTGAAAAGAAGTCATTGAACAAACACACAGTTTTCCTCAGAAACGGAAGACCTGATTAGCTGTGGTCTGACTTAGTTCATCTATCTGTTTGTTGTATGTGGTTGCTGTGTTTTTATTTGTATTGAGGTATAATACACCTATAGAAAAGTACACCTGTCATAATCACACATAATTCAGGTTGGAGGTTGCTGTATGAAGGGTGCATGGGTCTATGGAGAAGTAAGAGAAGGTCTTAGTGTAGGGAAGTCTGGCCATGCTTTTAAGAAATAGAACTAGACAACTCATAAATGCATAGTAGAGAAAAAAGAAACACAATTTTAACCTTATATGGCAGCCTATATTTTTGGTTTGGAAGCTTAAATTCTTTTATCAGCTTGTTATGGCCATCAGTGCTACTGTGGCCCTTCTGATATCACTCTGACTTTCATAGGTTTTTGGGAATTTACCACACTCATTTTGATGGCATTTTTCTTCTCCATAGTGAGGGGTCCTTGTTTTTCCTCCTGTCATCAAACAGATTAAGGATGGGCACTCTCCCCAACTATCTATTCATTCTTTCTTTAGAGCCTAGTATAGGGCCTCATTCTTTGTTTTTTATAAATAAAGGTCCTTGTGCAAAACTCTTTTATTTAGCTCACGCTTTCAGTTTCTCACGGCTTCTCAGGGGTAGTTTGTCTTAAGATACCTTGAGCAATGTTGTATAATTCAGCATCCCAGACCATCTTTTGCAACATGCAGTTGCAGATGACCCCACATGGTATGGGGCACCTGGTTGTTCTCTTACCTTAGGATGAGCTCCCTGCCCATCAGGTTAGAGCTTCTAGGAGTGAACATGGGGTAGATTAGCTCTCTGTGGTACCCTTGGGAAGACCTTCTACTACATCCATGGAAGAAAGCAATGCTAAAAATGATTGAGGTATAGGTTTGCTGTGCTGATCTTTTCCAAGTCAACTTCTCATTTTCTCTCTCTCCCCCAGTTAATGGGTATATGAATGAATGTGTATGTTTGTGTGGGTGACTCACACATTCTAATGTAGAACTTTATAGAAATGAATTTCAGTGAGTCTTTTTCTTTTTTATACACAAGACCACATCAATGAAAAAGAAACACTCTTGAGCTGTTGACTGGCTTTCACCACTTATTATGTGAGAAAGGAAATGTCAGTAACTTAAAAGAAATTTTAAGATCAATGTGTTTGAGCTTTTCTGATTTTAAAATCCTTTACAGAAACTTGTTAAAAAGGTTATATAATGGAAACAGGGAGGCAGAAACTTCTCAGGGCACTGGGAATTTTCTTTGTTTCCCCTGAGAGCAAAAGGTAGAGAAGTGGAGCCTTATTCTGGGGAGACCAAACCCCCACCCCCAGCATGAGTGTCAGTGTCCATTAGTTATGTGCAGTTATTGCTTTTTAGGAACTACTGCTCTGATTTACAGGGAAACAAAGACTGGGCTACACCATGTATTCACAAAAGCCATGGTGAAATAATTGGTGAAGTAAAGGTGGTAAATGAACCAATTGTTGGGGTAGTTCAGGCCTAAATGGACTTTCTGCTGAGGTGACCTGAAGTTGCCCTAATTCTTCCTTTGTTCCAGTTGTATAGATCGGTTTAGAAATGTGGTAGAAGGTTGACATGTCAGACTGTGACTTTATTCTGTCCCTGGAATAACCAAGGATGTTTTAGAAAATCAATTTGCTCTCTTCAGGAGGATTCCACTGAAGTATAGGAACACAGTCTTTTGGGGAAAAGTTCCTCTGAAGATGGACACGGTTTCATTTCTGTTTCATTAGCTCTTACTGCAGAGAAGATGATGGATAAACTTAGTTATTTGCTGCTTCTCTTATTAAGGGTTTTATCCATTTCTTTTCAACGTAGAAGAATATGGGAGCCTAAACGTGATTGCTGAGATTTGTCATTTTCAGTAGCTCAGGGTTCTCCCTGAAGTAAACTAAAGGCATCTGCTTTCAACACTCATGTCTATAAAACCACAAGTGAGAGGGAAATGTGTGAACTTTCAAGCCCCAGACAATGATGCATTTAAAAAGAATTGTTGCTATGACTGTGGAAATATTTTCCTCCCAGTTGCTGTTTATGCATTTTGTGTGTGTGTATATATGTTTGCTCAGATGTATGTCACCTACTCAAGAATTCTGAATTCAAGAATTTTGCATCAGAACTTATTACTCACTTGATTAGATTAAGATGTAGAATTGTTAGCATTTTTTTAAAGCTGCAAGTTGTCTACGTGATTAATGTAAAATGAAAAATTTAGCCAAATATCCTGTTAACACACACACACATTGTTTATAGAAATTAAAGCATGTATACTTCCATTTTTGTGAAAATTTTTTACCTTAAAGCAATTTTAAGAAAAATTGATCTCTACTTTGGCATTCTAAATCTGCTTTATAAAAAATTATGACTTTTTTAAAAAAGATGTGACACTCTTAATCAAAGTGAAATTAGATAAAATAAAGTAAAATTCAAAAGCAGCAACCTTTCTTTTCCTTTAGTGAAGCAGTGTCTGTGGTGGAAGTTGCCCTGGAATGAGTCTGAGGAGAGCAGTTCTGTGGAATGCAAGTGATGACTCTTAACCTTCTTTGGCCTTTGTTCCCTCTCCTGCAAAGCTAGAGCCATAGAGAACTATCTCTGGGTTCCCTCCCCCATCTGCTCCTCCAGGTCTAAACACTATTTCGCTTTCTCTGTTATGCACACACCACTATTTGACATTCCTTTGGGAATACTTGGGAATACTTTGGGAATACCCAATACTTGCAGTGTGTAGCTCTGTTTTCAAATAGTATTCAGGAGAGAGAAAACTCCAAGGCGGCAGATCCGGCATTCTCAAATTTTAAAGCTCAACTGAGAAGAAAAGAATTCATTCAGAGAAGCATATAAGTTCCACTTGACTAAATCTTTGCACTTTCCACACATCTTCATTAGGGAAGGTGTGGACCCATCTCTAATGGCTGTGGTTGACAGTTTTGATTGTACAATATTTTGACTTGCACTTCAGAGTTCCCTCAATGTCTCCATCTATGTCCATGGGTAACTCTCAAAATACAACAGCTGTGCCATCTGTTTCAAATATTATTTCAGCCCTTGCTGTTTTGGGATAAATTTCATAAAGTATATTGCATACACACACATTTAATTGAACAAATGAGAAGCCTTTCCAGTTTAAAAAAGCTTCCTAAATGACAAGGAGTGTCCAATTTCCATTCAAATGGTTACTCCGGGGCTTTAAAATGTGTGAATTCATCTAACAGAGGCTGGTGGTGTACTTTGAGGCAGATGGCTTGATTCTGCGAAGAAAAAAAATTAAGTGGATTTTACTATCAATCTTTTTTTTTTTGGCAAAACACTGACATAATAAAGATGTATGTTACTGAGAATGTTTTTTAATAATGATTCTACCTTATGTTTTCCCCCAAGAATATGGTTAACTGACTAGGAAAATCTATTTAGAGATTTTATGTTTATCTATAGTGATCAGCTTAGGAAAAAAAAAGAAGCCCACTAACCAAATTGCTGAAATACAAAAGGAAAATAATGCTCTACAGCTTTCTAAAGGAGTCCAAGAGGAAAGGAATGCTCAAGTTTGTCTGCTTTTTCTCCTGCTAAATAGTTGTGAAGTCAGTAAGTTGACTATTTTGAAGGAAGGAGAAGGGATTTCACTTCATGTAAGAGTGTCTTTAGAGAAGTATCTTCAACGGGTGTTACAGATGTTTTGTCCAAGACACTTTGCATATTTAATACCAGCAGTTTTAGAGGTAAGTCATTGGAATGATTGCGTGTACTCTCAAATTTAGACTCACGTTAGCAGGTGTCAAAATTATGTCAAAAGTTCTGTGCTCTAGAGGTCCTTTTAAATCTTGCCTGCCTTATGAACATTATAGTTTACCCCTGCCAAATCCACTCCACTTTTCTTCCATTTGTAGTTTGCAGAATTGCTGAGTTCTTGGTTAGTTCTTGATTAGTTAAAACCAATCATGTGTCTCATCCCTCTTGGAAATGATTGTTTAGCAGCCTAAGCCTAAGCCAATCAACCCATTGCTTTCTTTGGCATCAGTTATTGGTTTAGGACTAAGCATATGACTTAAGTTGTCCCAATTGGTCTGAAAGAAAAAACATTTCTTTGATAGCTTGGGAAAAGTGCTTTCTTCCTTCCAGTGGACATGGATAGGGAAGCATATAGCCTTTACTGCTACTGACAACTTCTTGGAAACATAAAGAAAACTGACCTTAGGATGAAGTGAACAATGAAGATAGTAGGATGAAATGTAGGAAGAGCTTTGATAATATAAGTGAGACTTTGAGTTCATCGCTCTAAAGTCCACTAAGCCTCTGGACTTCCCCTTGTGTTATCCAGTGCTCATGGTTAGAATAATTCTTATTGTTCATGCCAGTTGGAGTGAGTCTTTGTTTTTTAAGTGTAAAGGTTTTTTTTTTTTAATTATGTGTAACATAGGCAAAATTATGTCAATAAAATATTATCTTAAGAAATTTCACATGTGTGGTTCCTTCCACAGCCAATCATGTTAGTTCCTCCAAACTTTGAGAAATAATCTTCAAGACAGACCTTTGAAAAATAACTTTTGCTTAATCTATCATTGTCATGTCCATCCACAATTCTTTTAGTTGGACTTCTTTGATCTCCACTTGGGTACGGAACTACTTAAAACAGTCCCCACCTGTAATCTTTGGGGTCTGTTTTCTTCAAGCAATGTACTTTAGAGCCATGTTCAGGATCAGAGTAGATGGATGTGCCTGGTTCTCAACTGCAGACACTCTCTAACCATGAATAAGTTCAAATTACATTCACTCCTAAGCAATCACATCCTAGAGTAGTACAGATCATTGGGATATGCCAATACCTAAGATAAAAAAAAATTCGACTCTTAGGTCTTTCATAGTTTCTGCAGCTCTGCCTTGTGGTTCTTTCCCATGGATCTAATACATACTTCTGTGAGTAAATAGAACTACATGTTTACTCTGTGAGGTATTTCCAATGACGTGGGTCTTCAGCTAAGCCCCTTTGGGATAGACTTCAGCTGGAGTAAGGTTTTTTGATACTTGCAGCTAAAATCATCTTAACAGATACACCTGAGGATGTGGCTCAGTTGTGCATGTCATGAGACTGTTTCCCAGTCATGGGTGACAGGTCTTATTTCTCTGCTCTGATACTACTGTATTGTTTTTGATATGAAGGGTATTTACTGGAGGCAAATAATGCTATAAAAAATTATTTATTTAATGGGGGTATTGGAGTTACTATGTAGTAGAGCCTAAAACGTCCACATAATCTTTGATTGATTGAAGGTGGTTATTTCCTCACTAAGCCAGTGGTTCTCAAGTAGTCCCCCAAAGTCCTGATGCCTGGTTTCCTCCCCAACATGCTTAGAAACTGTCACTCCTCTCCTCACAACAGGAAACAATCTGAAGAAACTGGAAATCAGTAACTCTTCTTAGATCCATCGGAGAATTGAGGTGACAGGGCAAATTGCCGCCTAGAAAACTGGAGAGACAAGTGAATACAGAGAATCATAGCTCAGCAGGAGCACAAGCCTGCTGGAGCCAGTTGCAGGTAGAAACACTTACATGGTAATTGATAAACTTCTAGAGGCTGATTGTGCACAAGCTTGAAAGTTAAAAACTCCCTGGGACCCAGTCTTAGGGGGAACCCTCACACTTTCATGACATGTACCAGCAGGAACCCCACCAAGTTCTCACTGTGAAGATCAGAGAAAAACCCCTTTATGCTCTGGGTAGGGCAAAAGTAAGGATTTTGAAAGGTGCCCAGAGTGTCCTCCACAGCAAAGTCTTACCCTCCAGGAAAACAGCTTTACCAGAGCATCATCTAACATGGAGTGGGACAGTTAGACTGCTGGGCCCCCTATAGCCTTTCTGCCTCACATAAGAGTAGAAAAAATGCTAAGACACTCTTCTGAAAGTCACAGCTTAGGGACTCAGTGTTGCTGAAAAACCAGGCCTCTGTTCACCGGTGCCAAATAGAAATGCAGAGACAAAGCTTTGGAGGAGTAGAAAGGAGTGGCTTTACTACTTTGCCAGGCAAAGGGGGCCACAGCAAGCTAACGCTCCCAAGACTGTGCCCCCCTTCCTGGGAAATAGGAAGGGGTCTTATAGTTTTAGAATGGAAAATAGGGCTGTAGCTAAGGATCAGGGCTGATGTAGTGTTTTAAAAAAAGTATATAGTTTATTTATTTATTTTTTATTATTTTTGGCTGTGTTGGGTCTTAGTTGTGGCATGCGGGATCTTCATTGCGGCAAGTGGGATCTTTCGTTGTGACACACAGGGTTCTCTCTAGTTGTGGCATGTGGGTGTTCTCTCTCTAGTTGTGGTACATGGACTCCAGAGCACATGGGCTTTGTAGTTTGTGGCACGTGGGCTCTCTAGTTGAGGCGCGTGGGCTCAGTAGTTGTGGCATGTGGGCCGACCAGGGATTGAACCCGTGCCCCCTGCATTGGAAGGTGGATTCTTTACCACTGGACCACCAGGGAAGTCCCAGGGTGATGTAGTCTTGCATTCTTCTTTCCTCCTGGAGACATTGAGATCATTAGGGCTGGTGTCAGGTGATTCTGGAACAGGTTCTGATGGTCCTCGAGGTTATCGTTCTGTGACCTTCTTTCTGGAATGAAGAATGCTCACAAAGTAAAGGAGTGTTAGGGAGTGTTGTCTTGGAGAAGTAAACGTCAGGTGCATAGTACAACTTTAGCTAGAGGGCAATCATTTTCAGACTGCAATTAAGCAAGGAAGGAGGGGAAAAAAAGTCTGTAGGAGACCAGTTGAATGGGTGGAAAGAATAAGGGCTGAAAAAGGGCTAACGTAATAGGGGTTCCTCAACTAGTTTCTGCTACAACATCAGGCCCACTAAAAAATGGGGATTTAGTCATAAGACATAGAATGCTTCCTTCCCAGGACCTTAGCACCACATCAGTAGGGCTCTGGTATAGTAACAGTAAATTACAACTGAAAGAGCTGAAAGAGACACAGACTCTATCTGAAGAGGAGATTCTAGGGAAACTCAAAGGAAACAGGGGAGAAAAAATAAGTTCACTAGAGGAAATTGAAGCCTCTACTAGTTATAGCCATAGCAGACAGTACGCACAGCCTAACTCCTAGTGAGATAAACCTAAAACTTCACACTAAAGGCCTCAGTTCCCATTATCCAATACATCACGTAGAGCTTTCAACAAAAAATGACAAAGCATGCCAAAAGGCACAAAACCAAACAAAACAACATCCTCTCTCCCCCAAATAAAACAGACCAAAGAGTCAAAATGAGCATTAGAACAAGACTCAGAAATTTTGGAATTGAAGTGTAGTCCCAGGATGAGCAGCATCTGCTTCCCATGTTAGGACTGCAAACTCTTGGATCCTACCCTCAATGTATTGAATCAGAAACTCTGGGTGGGGGACCCCATCAGCCTGAGCTTTAACAAGACCTCCAGGTGATTGTGTTTGAAGACCACTGCAGGAAGCATATCAAGCAGATGTGAAATTTGTAAGCTCTTGTGTTTCTTTATATTCTCAGATATAGAATAATAACATTTTTGTTATCCTAGTAGCAAGGTGATTCAAAATGTAAAGAACCCACTAAAGGCATTGTTTATGACTTTGACTTTTAGTTTTGCCAAGCAATATCATTGCTAATGAATTATTTTGGGTGACTGCATGTGGTATAGAGTTCCCCCAGCTGTGTGTGTTTGTGTGACACTTACCACCTGACCTGGGAACCTTAATGCCAGTGGACAACGAGGCAGAAGATGTTTAAATCTGGATAAAGAGTACAGGACCTTTGAGGTTTTCTCAGGGCAGGATTGTCAGGCCCTGTGGCCTCAGAAGATTTTACCTATGGTTAGTTTTTTATGAAGCGGGTTTAGGAAAGGGAGAAGGTGTTAACATGTGCCCTGCTAAAGGCAGATTGTGTTTTTATCTAGGTCTTGGCTAATTCAGTGCTCAGCTGCCCTCTGGTTTGATCACAGTTCTGCAGTCCCCTGAGAGTCAGTTGTTAAGCCTAATGATGATTATTTAGAACTTCCCTGAGACTCTGATGTCAAAGGTCTGCTTTTAGGTTTTTGATCACAGTTTTCTGTCTTAGGTTGCCCGTTATGTGGTCACATACTGCTGCATTCCTGCTCACACACTGGGAGCCTCTCTCTTCTTGGTGCCTCCTGTTAAGTGACAATAAATGTTTTCTATCCAGCTCAAGAAGAATCATAACTTGCTAATACTTGCAGAGGCCTCCTAATTTTACATTGGAGAAAACTGAAGTCTGCAGAGGGAAGGTAATTTACTTCGTTCATTCATTTGTTCAAAAATACTTATTGAGCACCTACTATGTGCCAGGCACTGTTTAATAATGGCAATGATAATAGCAAAAACATGATTGGAATAAAGGAATCATAATTCCTATGCCAGTGCTCTCGTCACCTATCCTGCTTCTTAAAAGGCATTTGAATAAAACAGAATAAACTAAATAAAAAGCAATGAAAGACTAAATAAGAAAAGAAAAAAGGGAAAAAGGAAAAATAACAAAGAAAATAGTCATTTGGGAGCTAAGTGCCATCTGGATGTCTGACTAAGCACACACGTTTACAATTCTGTCCCCAAAGCTGGAATGAATACATATAGAAATAAGAAAAACAATGTAACAGCACTAGGAAATGTGAAAGGTTAGACCAGCAGAAGCAAAAAATTTCTGGAAGATATAAAGCAGAGGGGATTGGATCAACAGAGTAACCAAATAGAACTGATACATGCAGTTAATACAAACAAAAGAAAATACTAACAGTGGGAGAAGCGAGTTGTTTTTCTTTTTTTCTGGACAGAAATTTGGAAAACTCCAAGATCATAATCATTAGGAGCTAGGGGCAGGAATCATCTGTTGGACACTTAATAGGGAGACCAATAAAACTAGGACATTCCAAACACCTGGAAAAAGCACACCCACCCAGCTCTCACAGAGCTGTTATAAACAGTTTGAGACCTAATAAAGAGGTGAATGGATTCTGCCATGGGAGATGGATAGGTGATACTTAAAGTGAGTATTGGTGCTAAAAAGAGAAGTTGGGTGGTGTACCTATGTAATATTAGCTGCCAACATGGTAAACCTTCCCATATCCTGACAGCAAGCTCCTATCCACCCTAACACAGAGGTATTTCTGATGACAGATCCCAGTTCACTTACCATAAGCATGGCTTCTGTCATGTGCAATCAAATTTACTATCAAGTGACTGTGGCATTCACATTGGCCGCCTATACTGATCATCTTAAACCCTCACTTATAAATAAGAAGCTCCAGATTTTTTAGGAAAAAATGGACTACCAAACTGAACAAATTGAAGTAATTCTTGAGGAAACTGATTACTGGAGAAATATAGAAAATATCATTAAAATAATTAGTATCTTCAGAGAGATTTGGGGGGACACTAAATTCCTATAGCTAGAACAGGCTGCTAAGAAAAGGTAAACTGTAAGAGAGAATTTATAGACATTGAAAAGCCCCTACATGATTGTTGAAATATCAATAAATGTGACAGTGCAACTGATGATGTAGAATGCAAAACTCTTAATTCCCTAAAGCTTCTTCATATTTATGGACAAGACCAGCCACTCTGGAGCAAATATTTATTCAGAAAAAGGCCACTTGGGTAGACACAATTAACTCACTGCCTGGGTGAAAGAGGACAATACAAGCTTCTTTGGCTAAAAAAAGTTACCTTTAAACTGTCTTGCTTTTGTTTTTTGTTTTTTTTGATTTTGAAACCTTATTTTATTCTGAGGAATCTATATAGCACTTAGACAGAAAAACGTATTTGTATTTGCTATCACATGTAGAGATTATTCATGCAAAAGTGAGATTTGGAAGATTTTGCCAGCCAATGACAAATAAGTGGTGGAAAAGTGGTAAAGTGAGAATTCCTGCCTAAATGCAGGATTTCTGCATTCTGGGTAGAATTCTTTGGGTCTGCAGCTGGAATTCAGGACATACATACTGATCCTCTCTTTATTTAAAAATCTTGATATTTTGCTCATCATGATTCGTTTTGCCTTAATTTTTTAAAATACTTTAAAATATTGTAAATATTTTTGTAAAATTTTGATTTATTAAATATATTAAAATTCTTAAAAATATCTTGATAACCGAGATATGGGAACATATGTATATGTATAACTGATTCACTTTGTTATAAAGCAGAAACTAACACACCATTGTAAAGCAATTATACTCCAATAAAGATGTTAAAAAAAAAAAAGAAAAGAAAAGAAAAGAAAAAGGAAATGCTAAGTTTCAATTAGAAGTTTGTGAAAATAATAATTGTCTGTAGATCAGGTCCAGGACCAGGATGAGGTGAGTAAAGCCATCACCTCAATTGCAAAATTTAAGAAGCACCAAAAAACTCGGTTAAACTGTCTTTGGAATGCTGAGTTGACTACTGGAGAGGAGATGGGAATACTTGCCTAAGGAAGAATGGATTACTCAAGAGGAAAAGTCAACTCTTTCCCTTTTGAGGTTCAATGTTGTTAGCACCATTCTGACTGACCAGGTCTGTGAAAAGTCCAGTGGCATAAAGGACTCCAACGACCCCAGGGAGGAACTCACCATGGGAGAAGGTAGAACTGGACAGGTGAGCAAGGGCCAATATTTAAGTGAAAGATTAACTTGGGGAGGCTTGGATATGGGATATAATGCAGCTGAGGCCAGAAATACCTATAAACCCAACCATCTTGGCAAACTGGTTATGGAGGCAAGTAATGATTAAGCTTGAATATGAGCTGAAAGACCTATATTCTTGGAGTTTAAGTCTAGTGCATTAGTGAAACTTGTGCAGGGAACTGTACCTCTGTAGGCATAACTGCAGTGATGGACAAGGTGAGAGAATAGTTTTCAGAAGAGTTCCTATGTGCCAGTGACAGAAGCAATAGTACTAGCTGATTCATCACATTTAAGTTTTCTCTGTCAGCTGATTGACAAAAAGACTAAGACCTTAGACTGGAGCAAACTCTTCAGATTCTTGTGACATTTATAGAGAAAAAGGACTACCTCAAGAAAGGGTTAGTTAGTTGTCAGCTAAAGAGCAACTGAAAAAATACAAAAGATGTGACTGAATTCATACAACCCAACTGCTGAAGTAAATCACACAAATTACCTAAAAATATCAAAACAAAACAAAACAAAACAAAAAAACCCTGAATAGTAGAATAGAAATGGTTGAACACCAAATCAGTTTTATGGAAGATCAAGCCAATAAGTTTTCTCAGAATGTGGTACAAAGGAGATGAAAATTGTGGAAGAAACTTGGAAGAAAGGATGTCACTCAGTGTACGAGGTATACATATTCACAAGGCATGTGAGATGTTCAGGAATCCCAGTAACTACCTAGTAAAATGCATGTAAGGAGAAACTAGGGAGACTGGAAGGAATGATATAATCAGAATAATAATAGAAGACTACTTTTTTCTTCAGCTGGGAGAAGATGTTTGTTGGCTTAGTTCCACATGGCTTTCATCTTCCCCTTGGGAAAACAGGATAGCTTGGACATGTCCTTTTCATTGCATGGCAGAGTCACAAGAGAGTAAACCCAAACATATCCACATGTGCAAGTGCTTTTCAAGCCTTTGGTCCCATCACACCTGCTAATATTCCACTGACTAACTCACATGGCCACAGGAGAGGCAGGAAAGTCATATGGCAAAGGATGTGAATATAGGGAGGGGTAATGAAGTAGTTCCATTAATGCTACATGACGTCACCAATCTACCTCTTTCATAGTTGTTGCTTGGGGAAAAATCCTATAAACAAACCATGCATGAGGATTAAGGGTGTGTTGAGAACAGTGTAGATATTACAATCACACTAGTAACCACAGGGCCCAAAGAGTGTTTGTAAAATACTTTGCACTTAAAATGTTGGGTGAAATAATAAATTATGTTTTACTCATTCAAAGAGGACCTTCCTTAACCAGAATGATCCTTTGAGGATGGTATGCTGGGATCCTCCTTCCAGTTTAGTATTAAGACTACCTTCTTTTCAATAACTAAGGGAGGAAGGTGAGGAGAGGCAAAGTTAAAATATCTAAGAAAATATATCTATACCTATACCTCTATCATCTCTATATCTGTCTCTATCTATATAACTATATTTGCCTTTGTTATTTTCTATGTATATCTCCTGTCTTCAGATAGTAAAAAATAAAATGATGAATGCATAATTTTGAATGAGATGTGCTTTTTCTGATTCTAGGTAGGTGTTTGGGAAGAAGTTTTACAAGTAGTGGAAAGAGAGCATTTGATGGAATAGTCTAGAAATTGTCTTTTTGCCCTAGGTCTGCCACTAATAAAAGATAAAATCTTGAACACGTTCCTTAACTTTTCTGAGTGACAATTTTATTATCATTAAAACTGAGCTGGAGGATCTCTAAGATTCTTTTCAACCCTAAGGATTTAAGATGGAAATTAAAGTGGAAATATGACAACAGTATAGATGGGAATTCATTGAATTGCGTTTTGTAAAATTAGGAGCAGTGGCTGATTTATAAGAAGCAATAACATGTTCTCTAAAATGATTAATTATAATTGAGCAGTTACTATTGACATAAGGATGGATAGATCTCATGAATAAAATTGTAAAGCTCATTCCAAATTCGTGTTCTTTTTCGAACAAAGAGGAAAAGTAAGGTGTTTAAATGTTTTAAAATCAGTACTAGATAAATTATGAGTAGAAAAAACTAAAGGTTATAAAGCTTACACTAGATTATAAGTCACTGACTAGTCTCTGATTCAAAGTGACATACTACTAAAGTATGAAAATAAGAAATATCATAGTGGCCTTGCCCTAAGATATATCCTTTCTAGTTGGCAATACTTCCTGTATTGTATTATGGCAGAGCCTAGTTACCATTTGTTGCATCAACTCAAAAGCCTATGGCCGTGTTCCAAGCATCTCTACCTTTCTTCCTTGAAGAAGTTATAAATCCACAATCCACTAATGTATATGAATATACATTATAGATTAAGTTTACATATGCAAATGATTTACTTCACCAACTAGGAGTGGCAATATATCTCATGTTCTTTATTTTGACAGGTAATTTTTCAAGCAATAACATGTCCTTATTAGTGGGAAGTCCAGCATCTTCCATTTGAGTGCTTCTCCTTCCTTACTCTCCAAGTTGTTCAGGTGGTTTTCTCAGACCAAAGACTGTCAATGAAATTTCAAAGATAATTGCAAGTTTACATTGGTCCTCTACTTATGGCTTCTCACTGGTGTCACTATTAAACACTGGTCCTATCCACTTCCATAGATGTTTGTCACTTGATGGTAATTCCTTTCTAGTCTAAGTCCCTACATTGACTTCCCTACATTCTTTTTTTTTTTTTCTCTAGCATGAACTTGGATTTTATTTTTTAATTAATTTTTATTAATTTAAATATTAGGTGATTTACAATATTGTGTTAGTTTCTGATGTACAGCAAAGTGAATCAGTTATACATATACACATATCCACTCTTTTTAAGATTCTTTTCCCATATAGGCCATTACAGAGTACTGAATAGAGTTCCCTGTGCTATACAGTAGGTTCTTATTAGTTTATCTATTTTATATATAGTAGTGTGTATTCGTCAAACCCAATCTCCCAATTTATACACCCCCTTTCCCCCTTGGTAACCATAAGTTTTTCTACATGTGTGACTATATTTCTGTTTTCTGTGCCATTTTTTTAGATTCTACATCTAAGCGATATCATATGGTATTTGTCTTTCTCTTTCTGCCTTACTTCACTCAGTATGACAGCCTCTAGGTCCATCCATGTTGCTGCAAATGGCATGATTTCGTTCTTTTTATGGCTGACTAATATTCCATTGTATATATGTACCACATCTTTATCCATTCTTCTGTCGATGGACATTTAGGTTGCTTCCATGTCCTGGTTATTGTAGATAGTGCTTCTATGAACATTGGGGTGTATGTATCTTTTTGAATTATGGTTTTCTCCAGGTATATGCCCAGGAGTGGGATTGCTAAATCATTGGTAGTTCTATTTTCAGTTTTTTAAGGAACCTCCATGCTGTTCTCCATAGTGGCTGTACCAATTTACATTCCCAACAGTGTAGGAGGGTTCTCTTTTCTCCACACCCTCTCCAGCATTTATTGTTTGTAGATTTTGACTTCCCTGCATTCTTGGGTTCAATGTATTAAGATTCTGAGTTCTGGAGTCATGTGAACTAGATTTGAATTTTGCCTTTGTTTCTTTCAAGCTGTGTGACTTGAGGCAAGTTATCTAACTTGCTGAGCTTCAGGTTCCTCATCTATAAAATAAAGATAATAATAGATTTTATCTCACATAATTGTTGTGAAAATTAAATGAGACAACACATAACAAGCAGAGTACCTGGCCCCTACAAGATCTGTAGAAAATGTATGCTCCTGCTACCATTATGACTACTACTACTATTAGTACTATAGTAATAATTTCTAAAAGTGTAAAAATATTGCCAGATTGCTGTGATGCAGAGCTTAATGGTCCCATTATTTTCCCTTTGGAAGGAACCTTTGCAAATTAGTTTAACTTCACCCCAGAGCTCTGCATACCAAAGCAGTTCACGTCCTGGTTGAATGTGTCTCTAAGAAAAATGGGCATAGTTTATGAAAAGGCAATTCACGAGTAAATTTCAGTGGTCAATACATGTAACCTCAGGTAAATACAAATTAAGATAAAAATGAGATAATATCCTATACCCCATATATCTACAAAAATAAATTTCTAATAACATCAGTCTGTGGGGCTGTGAAGCAAAGGTGACCCTCATGTATTGTGGATGGGAGGGTAAATCATTACAACCAGTTTGGTTCACACTGTCTTTATGTCGTAGGAAATGGACAAATAAACTGTGATTTATTTATAAAATAGAATACTACACAGAATTAAAACAAATGAAGTGTGTGTGTGTGTGAGTGAACATGGATACATCTGAAAAACAATGTTGAGCAAAAAAAGGTTGCTAAAGGATATATAGAGTATACTATTTACATATATTTCTTAAAACAAATTGTATACAAACATGTAATAAAAATATTAAAACATGTAGGCTAAAGATACATGTCAACTTCAGGATGTTAGCTACTTCTGGGGAGTGAGGGGGTGGACAAGATAAACAGAGGGGTTGTAGCTCTCTATATAACATTTTATTTCCTTTAAAAATTTTAAGACAACATGGTTGTATGGTAACATCTCTTAACTATGTGTGATGGGTCCATAGGTATCTATGAAATTATTATTTTTTGATCCTGTCTATAAACATAAGTATTTAATAATATGACATTAGGTCAAGAAAATCAGAGGGAAAATAATAGCTCATTTAGACTTTGGGATAATTAGAAAACATTTGGGGGAGAACAGAATTAGATTTCTGCCTTATGCCATATACAAAAGAAAATTCCCTATGGGTTAAATTTTAAATGAAAAGAAAATAGATCAGAAGATAATGTAGGTGACAATTTTTTTGATCACAGGGAGGGAAAATTATCTCTAAGCTTGTAGTTGAAAGAAGTCTAGACAAAAGAAATTTTGACAAAAGGAAAAAATTAATAGTTTTTTTTACAAGAATATAAATCTCTATGTTTTGGAACTATAAACAAAATATATGTGATGAACTAAATTGATATTCTTAACATGTAAAGGATTTGTAGAAACACAAAAGATATAAAATCTTCTCAGGAGAAAAATATGAAAATGACCTGAACAGATAATTTGCAAACATGTGAAAATGTTCAACAACACAGGTATCAATTTATTGCTTCTTAGCTCTAACTCACCCTTCAGTACCTGCACTGCAATAATGGATTGGATTGTCCACACATTTCTCTTTTGCAATGAGTATAATGTTAAGCTTTGTCAGTAGGAAAAAATGCCACTGGAGGGACATTATTAGAGTAAGGGATCTTCTCTTACTGAGTCTGGTGTGTTGTGTTTTGTTTTTTGTTAATGACTTAATTCTACAAATCTTAGTAATTTTAACATAGGACATTTTTAGAACCAAGATTTAAGATCCTATAATGAGAAAACATAAATGCTACTAGTAATCTTCACTTGAAGTCCTGCTTACTCGTTTGTATTCTAACTGCAATAAGCAAATATTGACTGTAGTTGATATTAATATTCAAAATTTATTGATCTGAGATAAATATCATCTAAAATAATGTCAAGGTCAATATGTGCTCAAGAGACCATTGATCTTGTATGAAGGCCAAAAGGTCATCAATATCACCATTAATGAACCCCATGTATTATAAAACTTCTTCTTAAAAATGCAGTTTTCAGGAAGTAAAAAGTTCATCCTGAAGGAGGATGAGGAAACTAGAACCTGTTATCATTATGGCCATGGAGACTAAACGATAGTGCAGTCCAATAGAACTTCACAAATTCTTTCCTAATACCACTTATCCAGCTTATTTGTACTTTGGTTACCGAATTTTTAGGTGGGTTGTGGCTGGAGCTAGGCTGATGAAAGCCTGAAGGAAGAAGTGGAAGGGGGGATCAATGGGTTCAAGAGATAGCAGAACAGAACTGGGAAGAGGAGCAGAATTGAAGAAACAAAAAAACCTCAAAACACTCATTTAAATTTTCACTTTTAATAACACTTCCCTATTGTACATAACTCTGTTATGTATGGTTCTACTGCAGTTAGCAGGGTAATGTCACAGAGTAGAAGAAGCAGAAACAACAGATACTGTCACCAAAACAAATTTATATTTTTATAATAGAGAAAAAATTGCTATGTGTGTATGAAAATAAGATTTTGATAGCTATAACAAATTCTTTTTTAGAGACCATGGGCTTATAGTAAAATAGGACTGACTTCTGGTTAGAGATGATCAAGAACCGTCAGCACTAGATCATTAGCAAGAAGGACCTAGGTAAGTTTAGAACAAAAAATTATTGGATCTCTCCTTCAGTCCTCCTACTGAACTCCTGCTGAACTTACTAAGAATTCTCAGTCCCAAATATTGCAAAATATGCTTTATTTGATTGGCATGGTGATCCTTCCAAAGTGGGTGATTTTAATTGTAAGTTTTCTAAAGAGATGTTGATATGATACTTTACAGTGGCCTGTTCTATTTGGCAGTAGTTAGAAAATCATTAATTCTTTCAACGGATTAATATTAAATAATTGTGGACACAAATAGGTTTTATATATACATTATCTCTATCTCTATATCTTTATGTATATATATTTAGTTTTACCAAGCTTATGGGGAGTATTAAAAATGTATAAATGACTCTCATAATTCAATAAGAAAATATATAATCCCAAGAGAATAAAAATACAAATACTTTTACAGTTAATTCATAAAAGAAATACAAATTCCAATACATGTATTAAAAAGTTTACTTCAGAAATAATCAAATAAATGCTAATTAGCATTAATAATGTGATTTTTAAGAAAACTTCCAAATTTTAAGAATAGAAGAAATTACCTATCATTGGTAAGAATTTCTGGAAAGTGGGGTTTTTCATACAATCTCATAAGTAAAATATTTATCAAAGACTAAAAAAACCCAAAATTACTGATGATGCAATTCTGTTTTTAAGAATTTATCCTAAGTAAATACTGAGAAACATATTTTAAGTACAAGATAGTTTACTGTGGCATTATTTAAAAGTGTAAAAAAATTAAATGCTTAAATGTCCAACAATTGTTGGGAGAGACAGTCTGCCATGGGTCCCAAGCAGCCATCCCTCTATATTCTTGCAAAGTGTGCTAGATGGCAAAGCTAATAATGTCTTGTGATATTAAAAAGTTTCTGTAGCTAGTCACATAGGCAACTAAGTAGGTCAAGGTGACCATAGCCTGACTACCATGTAACAGCACATTCCTCAAGATGAGGGTGACTGGTTTATCTGCTGCTGGCCACAACTATTGTTTGTCACAAAGCCCTGGACCTTTGGCTTTGGGTTTCTCTTCTGTGTGTGCGGTGTCAGATGGAACCATGACACACCTTTGTGGGACTTGGGGGTGAGGGGAACCAATGCAAATCTGCTGGTGCTCCTATTGCTTGCTGTGCTGTGAGTGATAGTCTTTTTCTCTGACCCAGGAGTCTTATGGCCTCTGCCAGCATCCATGAAACAACAATAGGCTAACTTGTTAGCTTACAAGGAGGGTAAAATCTCAGACCCTTCCTGGTTCTTGACACAACGAGAATTTTGTTAGCAGATTCTGGTATGTGCATGGGATAGAGTTTTGTCTTAGCTCAGACTGAAATAACAAAACATCATAGACTAGGTAGCTTATACAAAACAAAATGAAAAAACAAAACAAAACAAAAAAACATTTATCACAGTTGTGGAGGCTGGAAAATCCAAGATCAAGGTGCCAGCAGATTTAGCGTCTTGTGAGGACCCGCTTACTGGTGTGTAGACTGCAGCCTTCTTGTATTCTCACAGGGACGAGAGAGAGAGCTCTGGTCTCTTCCTCCTGTAAGGGCACTAATCATATGGGATCTCCACCCTCAAGACCTCTTCTAAACCTAATTACCTCCTGAAGGTGCCACCTTCAGATGGAGATTAGGTCTTCGACATATGAATTTTTGGGGGGAGATACAAACATTCAGTCCATAACAAGTACTAAGCTGCCATTGTTATGTTCTCAAAAAATTATCAATGTATGAAAACGCTCATGACATATTGATTAGAGAACAAATAAATGACAAAACAGATCAGTGTGATATACTTTTAAAAGAGTGTGTACATGCTCGGAGAAAATTCTAGGAGTGTATATACCAAAAGATGAGTCTAAGATCATCTTAAAAATGATTGCATCATTTCTTCATTCAGTGGGTCTCAAATTTTAGCATCTCTTAGCATCACGTGTTGGGCTGTTAAAATACAGCATACATAGTGTCACCCCCACAGATTCTGATTCAGTAGGTCTGAGATGGGACCCCCAAATTTGCATTCTAACCAGTTCCTGGGTGATGTTGCTGCTTGTCAGGGAAGCACTCTCTGAGAACCACTATATTAGTCTATGTAGTAGTTTAGTGCAATAATTATGAGCATGGACTCTGGAGGCAGCTTCCCTGGGTTTATAGTTGATTCCGTCACTTCTTAGTTATGCGCCTTTAAGCAAGTTTTGAAATTCTCTGTGCCTCATTTTCTCTTGTGGGAAATGGAGATTACAATAGTAACTCACCCATAGAATTAAACTAGAAAAACCTTAACAAAATGCCTATGATCTTATAAATACTCTTATGTTTTAGCTTGTCTGGAAATTATAAATATATTAATATTATACAAAGAATTTTACTCTTGGCCCTACCAAGTTCTTTGTGTTACACCTGTGCACCATTGTAGTGAAAAGAGTATGAGATTTTACAAGCAGGCAAACTGTGCTTACTGTCACCTATTAGCTTTAATTTCCTCATCTATAAAATGGGGGAAATAATTTTTCTTCTGCATTAGTTTTGGAAGGATTAAATGCAATCATATGTATAAAATACCTGCCAAGTAACCTAAGTCAATTAATATTAATCCTGTTACTTCCCGTACCACTTCTGACTAAGCATCTCTCATTTACCTAATAAAAATTAATGACTGGTTATTAAATTCTTCTTACTGTTTTAGGCTTCAGGAACACATCATTTCATAGGACCAAAAAGGCCCTACTTTCTTGAGGCTTACATTATATTGGGGAGAAATTTCAAGGAATGAGAGTGTTGCAGTGGAAAAGCAATACCAGGAGCGAGTAAGTCTGATGTTCCTGCTATTCTGCTACTAATTTAATATTTACTGTTGAGCAAATCCTTTATCTGTGGCTCAGTAGTAAAGTGAGAAGATTGGGCAATATATTTTTAAGATCCTTTAAAGTCTAACATTCTCTCTATCTAAAACTTCTAAAGCTTTATAAATTAGGTGTTGAAAACCTAAGTGCCTTTGGGGATCAGCTAGGTAATAAATGTGTGTAAAATGGCTGGTTAACTATAGAGGGTGCTGGAGACACAGCAATTTGGAGAATTCATGTCTGCCTAAATATATTTACATTAAAATTGTTGTTAAAACATATACTTGTCAAATAACACAATTGATGTACTGGATTCTGCAAACTTTGGTCTAAATGTTAGACCTGATTTAGTCATTCAGAGCATTATACTTCTCCACACTTTAGTCTTCCTATTTTCACAGCAGGCCCAACAAAAATTAATCTTAAAAAGAGCTTAAAGACCTTTGAGATAATTATCTTCAAAATGTTTTTAGTTAGAATAGGGAGAAAGAATAATAATCTACTTTTAAAGATGAAAATTAGTTAATTCTATAAAACAGAATATACTAGGAATGTTACAGACTACTGAATTGTCTGCATTACTCATTTCAATGTAACTGAAGTCATAGTAAATGTTGAGCAAGATAGATCATCTCTAGGCAAAGAATTTAAAAAATCTGACTACGAAGAGTCAGCTTGCACCTGGAGGTTTGAGAGGTGAGGTGGGGTGTTCTACATTTGTTCTACAAGTCACTGATAGTTGAGAAACACATTAATCATGTTTCGATGGGAAATAATAAAGAATGGAAGTGGGTTACATGTGTATAGAGATTATGACACAGAATTCATTAAAGAAAGGATACCTTTTGAAAGAATTACTGTAAATGGCAGGGATCATGAAAAGGGATCATAAAATAAAAGATTTTTCTTTTTATTTAACTTAATAATTTTATTTTAAGGTCTTGCTTCTTATTAAAAGAGAAACTGTCCTGACAATTTTCTGATACAGTACTTTCCTGGACTTATGATTTTGGAAAATGAGACTAGAGATAAAATTATTTACTTGCATACCTGCTTTGATTTAACTGAGAATGTTTGGTTAGGTTTTTACAAACCAAAGTGAATTGGAGAGTGAGAATTTCAAATGAATTTTGGATGTGTAAAATACGGGTTACTCAGGAGAAATAAAAGTTCATTTTGAAAAGAGCTAAAAGGAAGAACTTGTCAAACTTCTAAAACACTGATATTTGGTATCATGTTTGGATTTCTTAAGGATAATAAGAAATCCAAACATTTTCCCACTAAAATATTAAAACTTTAGGAAAATAATGAAAGCACTATTAAGTTTAAATAGGTAAAATTTGACTCAGGGGCTAGGAAGTGAATTAATTCTTGATAAGAGTTTCTTAATGTTGAGCTCTTGTATTAAGCATATTTGATTATTTTTTCAAGACATCAAAAACTTTTTAATTTTGAGAAATAAATATTTTGATATAGTTTAGAGCATGCTTGTTATCACACCAGCATATTGTAAGACTAATCTTTTCTGTTTATTTCTTAGAGCTTTATTGTGGTATAATTAACATGCAATAAACTGCACATATTTAATATATTCAATTTGATTAGTTATGACAAATATATGCATATATATATATATATATATATCCATCCATCCATTAAAATATCAGCACAATCAATGTAATGAACATTATATCACACCCAAAAGTTTTTTGTGTGTCTCTTGGTTATCCCTCCTTTCCAACTTTCTTGACTCTCCTTCCTTCCATCACTGTTCCTCAGGCACCATTGATAGGTTCTCTGTTGTTATAGGTTAGTTTACATCTTCTAGTATTTTATATAAATGAAATCATACAGTATGTACTCTTTTTTTGCCTGACTTCTTTCACTCCACATGATTATTTTGAAATTCATTCATGGTTTTGCCTGTCTCAATAGTCCATTTCTTTATTTTGCTGAGTAGTAATTCATTGTATGGATATACTAAATTTGTTTACCCATTTGACATTTTGTTTGCTTAAAGTTTTTGGATATTACAAATAAAGCTGCTATGAATATTCCTCTCCAACTAAAAGACGAAATACTTGGGTATAAATCTAACAAAATATGTACAAGATCTATATGAAGAAAACTCTAAAACTCTGATGGAAGAAATTGAAGAAGAACTAAATAAATGGATGGGTATTCCATGTTCATAAATAGGAAGACTGATACTGTCAAGATTTTAGTACTTCCCAGCTTGATCTATAGATTTAACCCTGTCCTAATCATAATCCCAGCAAGTTCATTTTTGTGTTAGGACATTAACAAACTGATTTTTAAGTTTGTATGGAGAAGTAAAAGACCCAGAATAGCCAACACAATATTGAAGGAGAACAGGGTTGGAGGACTGACACTACCTGACATCAAGACTTACTATAAAGCTATGGTAATCTTGATAATGTGGTACTGGCAAAGAACAGACAAAGAGAACAGACAAAGAGTTCAATGAAAGAGAATAAAGAGCCCAGAAATAGACCCACATAAATATAACAACTGATTTTTTGACAAGGGAACAAAGACAATACAATGGAGCAAGATAGTCTTTTCAACAAATGGTGCTGGAACAACTGGGCATCAACATACATAAAAAATCAAGAATGTAGGCACAGAACTTACACCGTTCACAAAAATTAACTCAAAATGAATCATAGACCTAAATGTAAAATGCAAAACTATAGAAATCCTAGAAGGTAACATGAAAAAACCTAGGTGACCTTGGATATGGAAATGACTTTTTAGATACAACACAAAGAACAGTCCATGAAAAGGGAGAGAACAGATGAAAAGGAAAATAAACACTTATTATACACAAGCTCTGTTTTACTTATCATACTTGTAATAATCCTATAATTCACAACAACCCCTAAAATATTCATTTAACGTGAGGAAAGACTAAAGTATAAATAGGTGAAATGATTGCACAATCTCAGTGGGTAAGAAGTAGAAGAGAAGGGTTTTTAATTTTTGTTGGTCTGGTACCAAATCCCTTGTTTTTAGCACTAGACCAATGTGTTTCCTTATGAAGCAGAAACAGTGGCAATGGCTGGCTGTAGAGCTAGGAGTTTTAGCAGAGCTAAGAGTAGTAGGTCAGGAATAGTGTAGGTATCTCTTAACAACCTACAAACCACTCCGTAAAAAAGAAAGCCAACCTTTGAAATCAAAAATGCCCATCTTATGTCAAATAAGAACTTTCTGAGCCTTGTTTCCTTTGCCTTCTTCTGTTCCAACGATACAGAGACTAGATGAAAAAAGATGAGGAAGTAGAATAGCAAGGTGGGGAATACTCAGCTCTACCTAAATGGCCATTAGTTGGAAGGAAAGGAGACTTTTGAATCAGATGATAGACTGAAAGCTATGTTATTATATTAGGACTTTTGTTGCCTAAAAGTTATTAGAAAAGCTGTAGGTGTTAGCAAAATTATCCTTTAGGGTGGAGAAGATAAAGTTAGGGTCAGTGGTAAAAGAAATTAAATTTGTCCTATTTTTTTCTGAGTTTACCTCATTCAGTAAACTGCTACTTTCATACAAATTATTTCCTGTTGCAGAAATATGAATAATTACAATATGTCTTCAAATGATTCAGAGATTCAATTTAGTTTGGATGAGCATACAAATTATTTCATAGTGAAGAAAAAAAAAATCTAAGATTCCAGCTTCCTCTAGTTCTAGAATTCCTTGCTAATTCCTAACCTGTACTCTTTTGTTCACTTGTAACTACTCAGAATGTCTCACTTTTGGTGGGAACTTTTTTGCTGATTGTTATCTGTGCAGTGCCCGTTTATGTTGTGTTTCCTATTGTCTGTTCCACAATTTTATGGAGAATCAAGTAAATCTAATAAATATGAAGAGTAAATTTAGAGAGTTGAGGTCAAATATTTCTCCCTTCCTTAAATAGTAGAGCTTTATAGAAATATATTTAATAATGTTTTCAACTTTTCTCCTTGTATTGCTTTCATAGCTAAAGTCTGGGTAGCAAGAACATTGATTGCTTTTCTCTAAAATGGCACTGTCCAACAGAATTTGTCCTGTTATGGAACTGTTCTATATTTGTGCTGTCTGATATGGTCACTATTTGCCACACATGGTATGGAGCATTAAAATATGGCTTGTGTGACTGAGGAACTAAGAATTTAATTTAAATAGCCATATGTGGCTAGCGGCTATGGTGTTAGATAGTACAGTTCTATAAAATACATTTTTAACACTGAATAAATCTCTGACTCCCACAAAACCCCTCCTAGACTTCGCATTTTATTGCACATATTCATTTCATTTTAAAGAATATTATGAAGATTAGACTTCTTTCTTTTTCTTAAAGGTAAACAGATAAGCAATCCTCAGCTTAGGGAAGAAATGCTTTTGTGAAAGCTCAATATTTTAGGCCAAAGTGTCCATTTATCTTCAGTAATATATAGCTTTGAAATGTTGCTGCTGTTAGCACTAAATGAAGCCTCAATTTCCATGCTTCAGAGATGGCATTGATGAACATTAACAGTGTGTGCGTGGTGCGCACAGCGTTAAGCAAACGGCCACATACGTTGAGGTCTGTGCTTAAGTCCTGACTCAGGATCCCTACAGATTCCTTGAGTATCATTTTAAAGACACTGCTTTCTGTTTTAAGAAAGGAGCAGATGCATCTTTACATATAATGCAATCAGCGAAGTTCAGGAGATGTAAGGCCAGACTATATTCATATTTCTGTCACAGTGTTGAGTACATTGGCGGTACTTAAACCAGACTTCACAACAGCTAGCATCTCTTGTTTTTAAAAAAATTGGTTTCTGTTTTGGCTGTTTGAGATCAGGAACTATTTAGTTTTCATGTGAGTGAATTTCTTTCATTGTTTATAATCCTTTCTAATGCAGTGCTTTGAGGTACCCTAGTATTTCTATTTTAAAACCTAATTCTCAGAAGTTTCTATCTTTATGAAGAAAACAGTTTCTTCTTTTTACTCCTTTGAAAACAAGACAGTGATTTTAAATTAGAATAAATTCTTGGGCTCACAGTATTGTCTTTCTTTTGGAAGTAATATGCATCTTGAACCATGGATAAAAGTATGAGAAAAAATATCTATGTATGCACATATAACTTTTTACATATATTGCACAACACTTCCCCTGCACACAAACACACAAATCAATTCTACCCCCATTAGAAGGCACCTGTATATTTTTATGTATGTGTAACTGTATAATGCAGACTTGTAGTTTTACTTCATAGATGGAATAAAATTGGGCAAAATACTTTAGGTGACAAAAAGCTGAACCTCACTAAAATTTATTCAGTCTTAGTATATATTTTCTTAGAAGTCATACATTTAAATTCTCCATACAGTGTCAAAGTCTCCTTGACAATAGGTGCGATGGGTTGCTTTTCATCTGTCCCTTGGGCATTTCCAGTGATAGGGGGTTCACTACTTCACCAGGTAGCCTGTCTATTGTCAGCTAGCTACTGTTTTCAGAGAAAGTCAGTATAAGAGTTGGGTCTCCCTCGGTATATCGTCTATTTACTGGTTCTATTTTTGACCATTTTAATACATATATTAAAAATACATATAAAGGATCCAAAAATTCTACGTCCATGTGGAAGGACAAACATATCTCAAACAAATGATATTTGTAGAAAGTTCTAGAATTCTTAGTGACTAAAATGTCAGTGAACCATATAAACTAAGGTTATACTTTGCACTAAGTAAAATTCCATTTATGAAAATATTAATTTGCAACATGGATAAAATGGAAGATGGTTATCAAATTTTCATAATAATTTTTCCATCTATACATGGATTTAGTGTAGAATTTTTCTAAATAATGAGTTGTTTTAGTGTACTAAAATGTAAATCAATTTATAAAAACTCAATTTATGCTCAATTTCCCTTATCTATTAAAAGTGATTAATTTACTTTATATCAAAAGCTTGCTGATGTCTATGAAGCACTATCAAATGTTCTGTAATGGACATCAGTGAAAAAGAATGACTTCTTATTCTGTGTTGGAACTTGAAGCAAAGAGAGCTTTTCTTTTTTTTTTTTAAACATCTTTATTGAAGTATAATTGCCTTACAATGGTGTGTTAGCTTCTGCTTTATAACAAAGTGAATCAGTTATACACATACAATATGTTCCCATTTCTCTTCCCTCTTGCATCTCCCTCCCTCCCACCCTCCCCATCCCACCCCTCTAGGTGGTCACAAAGCACCGAGCTGATCTCCCTGTGCTATGCGGCCGCTTCCCACTAGTTATCTATTTTACATTTGGTAGTGTATATATGTCCATGACACTCTCTCACCCTGTCACATCTCACCCCACCCCCTCCCCATATCCTCAAGTCCGTTCTCTAGTAGGTCTGTGTCTTTATTCCCATGTTGCCACTAGGTTCTTCATGGCCTTTTTTTTTTCCCTTAGATTCCGTATATATGTGTTAGCATACTGTATTTGTTTTTCTCTTTCTGACTTACTTCACTCTGTATGACAGACTCTAACTCCATCCACCTCATTACAAATACCTCCATTTCATTTCTTTTTATGGCTGAGTAATATTCCATTGTATATATGTGCCACATCTTCTTTATCCATTCATCTGTCGATGGACATTTAGGTTGCTTCCATGTCCTGGCTATTGTAAATAGAGCTGCAATGAACATTTTGGTACATGACTCTTTTTGACCTATGATTTTCTCAGGGTATATGCCCAGTAGTGGGATTGCTGGGTCGTATGGTAGTTCTATTTGTAGTTTTTTAAGGAACCTCCATACTGTTCTCCATAGTGGCTGTATCAATTTACATTCCCACCAACAGTGCAAGAGTGTTCCCTTTCCTCCACACCCTCTCCAGCATTTATTGTTTCTAGATTTTTTGATGATGGCCATTCTGACCGGTGTGAGATGATATCTCATTGTAGTTTTGATTTGCATTTCTCTAATGATTAATGATGTTGAGCATTCTTTCATGTGTCTGTAGGCCATCTGTATATCTTCTTTGGAGAAATGTCTATTTAGGTCTTCTGCCCATTTTTGGATTGGGTTGTTCGTCTTTTTGTTATTGAGCTGCATGAGCTGCTTGTAAATCTTGGAGATTAATCCTTTGTCAGTTGCTTCATTTGCAAATATTTTCTCCCATTCTGATGGTTGTCTTTTGGTCTTGTTTATGGTTTCCTTTGCTGTGCAAAAGCTTTTAAGTTTCATTAGGTCCCATTTGTTTATTTGTGTTCTTATTTCCATTTCTCTGGGAGCTGGGTCAAAAAGAATCTTGCTGTGATGTATGTCATAGAGTGTTCTGCCTATGTTTTCCTCTAAGAGTTTGATAGTGTCTCCCTTACACTTAGGTCTTTAATCCATTTTGAGTTTATTTTTGTGCATGGTGTCAGGGAGTGTTCTAATTTCATACTTTTACATGTAGCTGTCCGATTTTCCCAGCACCACTTATTGAAGAGGCTGTCTTTTCTCCACTGTATATGCTTGCCTCCTTTATCAAAGATAAGGTGACCATATGTGTGTGGGTTTCTCTCTGGGCTTTCTATCCTGTTCCATTGATCTATATTTCTGTTTTTGTGCCAGTACCAAACTGTCTTGATTACTGAAGCTTTGTAATATAGTCTGAAGTCAGGGAGCCTGATTCCCCCAGCTCCATTTTTCGTTCTCAAGATTGCTTTGGCTATTCGGGGTCTTTTGTGTTTCTATACAAATTGTGAAATTTTTTGTTCTAGTTCTGTGAGAAATGCCAGTGGTAGTTTGATAGGGATTGCACTGAATCTGTAGATTGCTTTGGGTAGTAGAGTCATTTTCACAATGTTGATTCTTCCAATCCAGGAACATGGTATATCTCTCCATCTATTTGTATCATCTTTAATTTCTTTCATCAGTGTCTTATAATTTTCTGCATACAGGTCTTTTGACTCCTTAGGTAGGTTTATTCCTAGGTATTTTATTCTTTTTGTTGCAATGGTAAACGGGAGTGTTTTCTTAATTTCACTTTCAGATTTTTCGTCATTAGTGTATAGAAATGCAAGAGATTTCTGTGCATTAATTTTGTATCCTGCTACTTTACCAAATTCATTGATTAGCTCTAGGAGTTTTCTGGTAGCATCTTTAGGATTCTCTATGTATAGTATCATGTCATCTGCAAACAGTGACAGCATTACTTCTTCTTTTCCGATTTGGATTCCTTTTATTTCTTTGTCTTCTCTGATTGCTGTGGCTAACACTTCCAAAACTATGTTGAATAATAGTGGTGAGAGTGGGCAATCTTGTCTTGTTCCTGATCTTAGTGGAAATGGTTTCAGTTTTTCACCATTGAGGACAATGTTGGCTGTGGGTTTGTCATATATGGCCTTTATTATGTTGAGGAAAGTTCCCTCTATGCCTACTTTCTGCAGGGCTTTTATCATAAACGGGTGTTGAATTTTGTCGAAAGCTTTCTCTGCATCTATTGAGATGATCATATGGTTTTTCTCCTTCAATTTGTTAATATGGTGTATCACATTGATTGATTTGCGTATGTTGAAGAATCCTTGCATTCCTGGGATAAACCCCACTTGATCATGGTGTATGATCCTTTTAATGTGCTGTTGGATTCTGTTTGCTAGTATTTTGTTGAGGATTTTTGCATCTATGTTCATCAGTGATATTGGCCTGTAGTTTTCTTTCTTTGTGACATCTTTGTCTGGTTTTGGTATCAGGGTGATGGTGGCATCGTAGAATGAGTTTGGGAGTGTTCCTCCCTCTGCAATATTTTGGAAGAGTTTGAGAAGGATAGGTGTTAGCTCTTCTCTAAATGTTTGATAGACTTCGCCTGTGAAGCCATCTGGTCCTGGGCTTTTGTTTGTTGGAAGGTTTTTAATCACAGTTTCAATTTCAGTGCTTGTGATTGGTCTGTTCATATTTTCTATTTCTTCCTGGTTCAGTCTCGGCAGTTTGTGCATTTCTAAGAATCTGTCCATTTCTTCCAGGTTGTCCATTTTATTGGCATAGAGTTGCTTGTAGTAATCTCTCATGATCTTTTGTATTTCTGCAGTGTCTGTGGTTACTTCTCCTTTTTCATTTCTAATTCTATTGATTTGAGTCTTCTCCCTTTTTCTCTTGATGAGTCTGGCTAATGGTTTATCAATTTTGTTTATCTTCTCAAAGAACCAGCTTTTAGTTTCATTGATTTTTGCTATTGTTTCCTTCATTTCTTTTTCATTTATTTCTGACCTAATCTTTATGATTTCTTTCCTTCTGCTGGCTTTGGGGTTTTTTTGTTCTTCTTTCTCTAATTGCTTTAGGTGCAAGGTTAGGTTGTTTATTCGAGATGTTTCCTGTTTCTTGAGGTAGGCTTGTATTGCTATAAACTTCCCTCTTAGCACTGCTTTTGCTGCGTCCCATAGGTTTTGGGTCGTCGTATCTCCATTGTCATTTGTTTCTAGGTATTTTTTGATTTCCCCTTTGATTTCTTCAGTGATCACTTCGTTATTAAGTAGTGTATTGTGTAGCCTCCATGTGTTTGTATTTTTTACAGATCTTTTCCTGTAATTGATATCTAGTCTCATAGCATTGTGGTCGGAAAAGATACTTGATATGATTTCAATTTTCTTAAATTTACCAAGGCTTGATTTGTGACCCAAGATATGATATATCCTGGAGAATGTTCCATGAGCACTTGAGAAAAATGTGTATTCTGTTGTTTTGGGGTGGAATGTCCTATAAATATCAATTAAGTCCATCTTGTTTAATGTATCATTTAAAGCTTGTGTTTCCTTATTTATTTTCATTTTGGATGATCTGTCCATTGGTGAAAGTGAGGTGTTAAAGTCCCCTACTATGATTGTGTTGCTGTCGATTTCCCCTTTTATGGCTGTTAGTATTTGCCTTATGTATTGAGGTGCTCCTATGTTGGGTGCATAAATATTTACAATTGTTATAGCTTCCTCTTGGATCGATCCCTTGATCATTATATAGTGTCCTTCTTTGTCTCTTGTAATAGTCTTTATTTTAAAGTTATTTTGTCTGATATGAGAATTGCTACTCCAGCTTTCTTTTGATTTCCATTTGCATGGAATATCTTTTTCCATCCCCTCACTTTCAGTCTGTATGTGTCTCTAGGTCTGAAGTGGGTCTCTTGTAGACAGCATATATATGGGTCTTGTTTTTGTATCCATTCAGCCAGCCTATGTCTTTTGGTGGGAGCATTTAGTCCATTTACACTCAAGGTAATTATCGATATGTATGTTCGTATTCCCATTTTCTTAAATGTTTTGGGTTTGTTATTGTAGGTGTTTTCCTTCTTTTGTGTTTCTTGCCTAGAGAAGTTCCTTTAGCATTTGTTGTAAAGCTGGTTTGGTGGTGCTGAATTCTCTCAGCTTTTGCTTGTCTGTAAAGGTTTTAATTTCTCCATCGAATCTGAATGAGATCCTTGCTGGGTAGAGTAATCTTGGTTGTAGGTTTTTCTCCTTCATCACTTTTAGTATATCCTGCCACTCCCTTCTGGCTTGCAGAGTTTTTGCTGAAAGATCAGATGTTAACCTTATGGGGATTCCCTTGTGTGTTATTTGTTGTTTTTCCCTTGCTGCCTTTAATATGTTTTCCTTATATTTAATTTTTGACAGTTTGATTAATATGTGTCTTGGCGTGTTTCTCCTTGGGTTTATCCTGTATGGGACTCTCTGTGCTTCCAGGACTTCATTAACTATTTCCTTTCCCATATTAGGGAAGTTTTCAACTATAATCTCTTCAAATATTTTCTCATTCCCTTTCTTTTTCTCTTCTTCTTCTGGGACCCCTATAATTCGAATGTTGGTGCGTTTAATGTTGTCCCAGAGGTCTCTGAGACTGTCCTCAGTTCTTTTCATTCTTTTTTCTTTATCCTGCTCTGCAGTAGTTATTTCCACCATTTTATCTTCCAGGTCACTTATCCTTTTTTCTGCCTCAGTTATTCTGCTATTGATCCCATCTAGAGTATTTTTAATTTCATTTATTGTGTTTTTCATCATTGCTTGGTTCCTCTTTAGTTCTTCTACGTCCTTGTTAAATGTTTGTTGCATTTTGTCTATTCTATTTCCAAGATTTTGGATCATCCTTACTATCATTATTCTGAATTCTTTTTCAGGTAGACTACCTATTTCCTCTTCATTTGTTAAGTCTGGTGTGTTTTGACCCTGCTCCTTCATCTGCTTTATGTTTTTCTGTCGTCTCATTTTGCTTATCTTACTGTGTTTGGGGTCTCCTTTTCACAGGCTGCAGGTTCGTAGTTCCCGTTGTTTTTGGTATCTGTCCCCAGTGGCTAAGGTTGGTTCAGTGGGTTGTGTAGGCTTCCTGGTGGAGGGAACTAGTGCCTGAGTTCTGGTGGATGAGGCTGGATCTTGTCTTTCTGGTGTGCACGTCCACGTCTGGTGGTGTATTTTGGGGTGTCTGTGCCCTTATTATGATTTTAGGCGGCCTCTCTGCTAATGGATGGGGCTGTGTTCCTGTTTTGCTAGTTGTTTGGCATAGGGTGTTCAGCACTGTAGCTTGCTGGTCGTTGAGTGAAGCTGGGTCTTGATGTTGAGATGGAGATCTCTGAGAGATTTTCGCCGTTTGGTATTACGTGGAGCTGGGAGGTCTCTTGTGGACCAGTGTCCTGAAGTTGGCTCTCCCACCTCAGAGGTACGGCCCTGATGCCTGGCTGGAGCACCAAGAGCCTTTCGTCCACACGGCTCAGAGTAAAAGGGAGAAAAAATAGAAAGAAAGAAAGAAAGAGGCTATAATATAGTGAAGGAAAATAAAGCTATTATAAAGCAAAGCTATACAGACAAAATCTCACCCAGAAGCATACACATATCCACTCACAAAAAAAGGAAAAGGGGAAAAATTAATATACCCTGCTCCCAAAGTCCACCTCCTGAATTTGGGATGATTCGTTGTCTATTCAGGTATTCAACAGATGCAGGCACATCAAGTTGTTTGTGGAGTTTTAATCCGCTGCTTCTGAGGCTGCTGGGAGAGGTTTCCCCTTCTCTTCTCTGTTCGCACAGCTCCTGGGGATCAGCTTTGGATTTGGACCCGCCTCTGCATGTAGGTCGCCTGAGGGCGTCTGTCCCCCCCCAGATAGGACGGGGTTAAAGGAGCAGCTGCTTCGGGGGCTCTGGCTCACCCAGGCTGCGGGGAGGGAGGGGTACGGAGGAGGCGGGGCAAGCCTGCGGCGTCAGAGGCCGGCGTGAAGTTGCAGCAGCCTGAGGCGCGCAGTGCGTTCTCCCGGGGAAATTGTCCCTGGATCACGGGACTCTGCCAGTGGCGGGCTGCACAGGCTCCCAGGAGGGGCGGTGTGGAGAGTGACCTGTGCTCGCACACAGGCTTTTTGGAGGCGGCAGCAGCAGCCCCAGCATCTCACGCCCGCCTCTGGGGTCCACGCTGATCGCTGCGGCTCGCGCCCGTCTCTGGAGTTCGTTTAGGCGGCGCTCTGAATCCCCTCTCCTTGCGCGCCGTGAAACAAAGAGGCAAGAAAAAGTCTCTTGCCTCTTCGGCAGCTGCAGACTTTTTCCTGGTCTCCCTCCCAGCCAGCTGTGGTGCGCTAACCCCTTCAGGCTGTGTTCACGCCGCCAACCCCAGTCCTCTCCCTGCGATCCGACCGAAGCTGAGCCTCAGCTCCCAGCCCCGCCCGCCCTGGCGGGTGAGCAGACAAGCCTCTCCGGCTGGTGAGCACTGCTCGGCTCCGAGCCTCTGTGCGGGAGTCTCTCCGCTTTTTCCTCTGCGCCCCTGTTGCTGTGGGATCCGTGCTGTTAGCCGCGGCTCGCGCCCGTCTCTGAAGTTCGTTTAGGCGGCGCTCTGAATCCCCTCTCCTCTCGCACCAGGAAACAAAGAGGGAAGAAAAAGTCTCTTGCCTCTTCGGCAGCTGCAGACTTTTTCCCGGTCTCCCTCCCGGCCAGCTGTGGTGCGCTAACCCCTTCAGGCTGTGTTCACACGGCCAATCCCAGTCCTCTCCCTGCGATCCGACTGAAGCCCGAGCCTCAGCTCCCAGCCCCCGCCCGCCCCGGCGGGTGAGCAGACAAGCCTCTCGGGCTGGTGAGTGCTGGTCGGCACCGCTCCTCCGTGCGGGAGCCTCTCCGCTTTGCCCTCCGCACCCCTGTGGCTGCGCTCTCCTCCGTAGCTCCGAAGCTTCCCCCCTCTGCCTCCCGCAGTCTCTGCCCGCCAAGGGGCTTCCTAGTGCGTGGAAATCTTTCCTCCTTCACAGCTCCCTCCCAGTGGTGCAGGTGCCGTCCCTATTCTTTTGTCTCTGTTATTTCTTTTTTCTCTTTTGCCCTACCCAAGTACGGGGGGAGTTTCTTGCCTTTTTGGAGGTCGGACGTTTTCTGCCAGCGTTCAGTGGGTGTTCTGTAGGAGCAGTTCCATGTGTAGATGTATTTCTACTGTATCTGTGGGAAGGAAGGTGATCTCCGCGTCTTACTCTTCCGCCATCTTCTCTCCTCCCAGCTATTAACTTTTGAAGTGGATACTGATGCTTCTTCTGCAGATTCTTACATCTTCTGGTTTTTAAGGAGTCAATGGTATCACCATCACGAATGTAGATGGTAAACACTGACAAACACATTACAAATTACACAAGTACCATCAATTTTCTTGAGAAACAGAACTTTAGTGCTTATTTTAAAAAATAAACATGCACTTATGCATTTTTAACTCATTATCAATGATATGGTTTATAGAAAAACAAACTAAAAAGCATTACCAAACAACAAAATAAATAAGTATGTAATAAACTTCCCACCCACTGTGACTGTAGTGTTCAGACTGTTCTTTATAGAGTAGGACAGCCCAGTCTGTTTCCCATCCATATTTCATGTACAACTAGCCTATAAATTCCTACATTTCCTATAAAACCTACTCTATGGCAGTGTGGCAACTTATACACATCATGAAATGAATACCATGATAGGTTTAGTGAGCATCTATCATCGCATATAGATACAACATTAAAGAAATAGAAAAAAAATTTTTTCTTGTGATGAGAACTCCCTCATCACAAGAACTTAACTTTCATTTTTAACGTATAGCAGTGTCAATTATCTTTATCATGTTGTACATTACATCTCTAGTACTTATAACTGGAAGTTTGTATTATTTTGACTACCTTCACCTAATTCTACAACCTCCTCTGGTAGACAGAAACCTGATCTCTTTTTCTATGAGCTTGTTTGTTTATTTTTGAAGTATAATTGACCTACAGCACTATGTTAGTTCCTGGTGCACAAAATAGTGATTCGATATTTCTATACATTTCAAAATGATTACCATAATAAATCTAGTTGTCTTCTGTCACCATACAAAGATATTACATAATTATTGACTATATTCCCCACTATACATTTCATACCTGTGACTCATTTATTTTGTAACTGAAAGTTTGTACCTCTTAATTTCCCTCACCTATTTCTCTCCACCCCCCACTCCCACCCCTCTGGCAACGACCTGTTTGCTTGCTGTATCTACAACTCTGTTTCTGTCTGGTTAAGTTTGTTCATTATTTTTTATTAGATTCCACATTTAAGTGAATTCATACAATATTTGTCTTTCTCTTACTTATTTCCCTTAGCATAATACCCTCTAGGTCCATCGATTATTGAAAATGGCAAAATTTCATTCTTACGGCTGAGTAATATTCCATTGCATATATACACCACATCTTGAGCCATTCATCTATTGATGGGCACTTAGCTTTGTTATTGTAAATAATGCTTGAATACTGTATCTTGGTTATTGTAAATAATGCTGTAATGAACATAGGGGTGGGTGCATGTATCTTTTCCAATTACTGTTTTCATTTTCTTCAGATCAATACCCATTGCTGGATTGTATGGTAGTTCTGCTTTTAATTTTTTGAGAAATCTCCATGCTGTTTTCCATAATGGCTGTGCCAATTTACATTACCACCTACAGTTCACAATGGTTCCCTTTTCTACACATCCTTGCCTACTCTGGTATATCTTATCTTTTTGATATAGCCACTCTTACAGGTATGAGGTGATATCTCGTGGTTTTGATTTGCATTGATGAGTAGTGATGTTAAGCCTCTTTTCATATGCCTGTTATGAAATCATCTTATGATTTCTTGGAAGTTTGTCTAGGTCCTGTATTTTGTAATTGGGTTGTTTGTTTGTTTGATGTTGAGTTGTAAGAGCTCTTCATATACTTTGGATATTAACCCCTTGTCAGATATATCATTTGCAAATATCTTCTCCCATTCATTAAGCAGCCTTTTTATTTTGTTCATAGTTTTCTTGGACTGTGCAAAAGCTTTTTAGTTTGATATATTCTCATTTATTTATTTTTGCTTTTGTTTCCCTTGCCTAGGAAAGACTAATCAAAAAAAAAACATTGTTAAGACCTATGTCGAAGAGTGTACTTCCTCTGGTTTCAGATCTTACATTTAGGTCTTTAGTCCATTTTAAGTTAGTTTTATATATGATGTGAGAAAGTGGTCCAGTTTGATTCTTTTGCATGTAGCTGTCCAGTTTCCCCAACATCATTTATTGAAGAGACTGTCTTTTTCCCATTGTAAATTCTTGCCTCCTTTGTCGTAGATTAATTTACACTTTAAGTGTGGGTTCATTTCTGGGCTCTCTATTCTGTTCCATTCAGCTATGTGTCTGTTTTTGTGCCAGTACAATACTGTTTTGGTTACTGTAACTTTGCAGTATAGTTTGAAATCAGGAAGCAAGATTCCTCTTGTTTTGTTCTTCTTTCTTAATATTGTTTTGGTTGTTCAAGTTCTTTTGTGTTTCCATATATATTTTAGAATTATTTGTTATAGCTCTGTTAAAAATGCCATTGGTATTTTGAAGGGGATTGAATTGAATCTGTGGATTGCCTTGGCTAGTATGGTCATTTTAACAATATTAATTCTTTCAATCCATGAGCACATTTATCTTTCTATCTGTTTGTGTTCTCTTCAATTTCTTTCATAGGTGCCTTGCAGTTTTCCAAGTACAGGTGTTCTTTAGTTAGATTTATTCCCAGGTATTTTATTCTTTTTGATGTGCTTGTGAATGGGATTGTTTTCTTAATTTCTCTTTCTATAGTTCATTGTTAGTATATAGAAACTCAACAGATGTCTTATATTAATTTTGTATCCTGCAACTTTACTGAATTAATTGATGAGTTCAAGCAGTTTTTTGGTAGTGTATTTAGTATTTTCTATGTATAGTATTATGGCATCTGCAATGACAGTTTTTACTTCTTTCCAATTTGGATTCCTTTTATTTCTTTTTTTGTGTGTGTCTGATTGTTGTAGCTAGGACTTCTAATACTCTTCTAATACTATGTTGAATAAAAGCAGAAACTGTGGGCATCCTTGTCTTATTTCTGATCTTAGAGGAAATGTTTTCAGCTTTTTACCATTGAGTATGATGTTAGCTGTGGCTTGTCATATATGGCCTTTATTATGTTAAGGTATAATCCCTTTATACCCATTTTGTTGAGAGTTTTAATCATAAACAGATGTTGAACTTTGTCAAAAGCTTTTTCTGCATGTATTAAGATGATCATATGGGTCCCATACTCATTAAAAAATTCTGCTATTACCCTCTTGAAATTCTTAATAATTTTATATTTGAAATTGTGTTTTGTAAGTGAAGTCTGAGGGGATAATGAAGCATGTGTACAAGGAGAGGTGGAATAAATAACAAAATGAGAGTAAAGAAAATAAAAGCAACACATTTCTAAACATGGCAGAAAATCTTGATATAGTTTTCTTCCTAATCATGACTGTCAGTCGCTTTTTTCTTCATAGACTGAGGCATAGTTCAAAGGATATTTTAAAATTCTTTTATTGCTGGTTTCCCCAGATTGCTGTGTCCTCACTGTTTTGTTGGTATGGCTATTCTAATATTTGTAAAGCAGTGTTTCATATATTTTATGCCACCCATCATTCACTCTATAAAAGGGTTGCCATGTTGAAAACAAACTCGCCACTTTTTCAGAGAAAAATATTTGTCTGTTTCCTAGGCATTTATTTTTTTAATCAAAATTGATGATTTTAAATTGTAAAAGTAGCACACATTTTTTATTAAAAAGAATACAGTAATATATGAAACATAAAAATTGAAAAGTCATACTCTTACCCCTCTTTACCCCATAATTCTTCTTCCTAGAGGGAACCAAAATTAATGGCTCAATATCTGTCCTGTGTGTGTATCTCATCTGGTCCCATAACAGGATTTTGTACTCTCAAGAACATATTGCAACTATCCTTCCATAGCAACATATTTACTTGAGGGTAAAAAATTATAATATACTAATACTGTATTTTTATTATCATTTATTTTATGTATTACAATTTTTAAAACCAACCCCAAATTGGTTATTTCTAAATTTTCAAAATGTAAATAACCTGCAATGAACAGATTTTTTTTACATTTATCATTATAATAAACTTTAATGACATAAAATAACATAAAGCACATAAGGACCTGAAATGGATACATTTTGTTGTGAAATATTAGGTATATTATGACAATCATCCACCCTACTTGTGCATCCTATCAAGAATAGTATCTCTCCTTACATACTAATTGAGAATTACTGCTTTAGGCTAATCCCTAAATCTGAAAACAAAGTTTCTGTTGCATTGTTCTTAATACTAAGGATGATAATGATAATCACAAATTTACTTGGATTGCTGCAAATGCACGTCATTAAAAGTTGGCCCCTGCTTTCCCCTTTCTTGAATTAGTGCCTCAGGACAAAAGATCAGAAACTCCCTTGCACAGTTGCCTTAACAATATTCAATGACCAGTAGGAAAAGCTTAGTTTTCTGTGCCTAAGCTTCACAACTTTTACTAAGAAGTAAGATGAAAAGGATCGCAGCCTAAAAGTTGTTCTTCCTTATGACTCCTGTATAGCTTCATATTCTGCACACGTTGAAGCTCTCATTAAGGTTGCTGTTGTGATGTTTTCCTAGAAGGAGAGGATTGACAGTTAATTTGATTAACAAGAATTGTCAGTTTGGATTTTGGCTTTTGTGGTGGTGTTGGTATCTCTCAGATGCTACCCGCAATCACTAAATTGTAGACTACAGGTCTATCTTTAGGCCCTGGCGCTGGCTTTGTATTTCCTTTTTATTTTTTTATTTTTGCTGCTTTGGGTCTTTGTTGCTGTGCACGAGCTTTCTCTAGTTGCAGCGAATGGGGGCTGCTCTTCGTGTGGTGCATGTGGGCTTCTCATTGCAGTGGCTTCTCTTGTTGTGGAGCACAGGCTCTAGGCACGCAGGCTTCAGTAGTTGTGGCCCACAGGCTTTGTTGTTCTGTGACATGTGGGATCTTCCCAGACCAGGGCTTGAACCCATGTCCCCTGCATTGGCAGGTGGATTCTTAACCACTGCACCACCAGGGAAGCCCTAAAGTCATTTTTAAAGTCCTTTTATCACTAGAATTTCATATTTCTCTAATTCTAAATAAGATAGGATATTTAGCCTGCACTCTACAGACCAGTCAAATGTCAAGAATTGTGCCAATGTCTGGCACACAGTGGATGTTCAATAAATTTTTCTGAATAAAAACAATTGGAATTGGAATTTATATTCACTCATTCAATCAATGAACAAGTATTTACAGAGTGCTTCCTAGTGCCAGACACAACTCTAGGTTGGGGTTAAAGCAGTGACTAGATGGAGCATGAGGGTCTGCCCAAGTAAAAAGACAGGTAATAAAAAGTAAGAGAACATGTATTCAAAATAATTGTGGTAGGTACTATAATAGGACAAAATAAGGTAAGAAAGCCTTGGTGAATGGTTGTGCTATTTGAGATGGAATGCTCAGAAAACGTATCTCTTAAGAGGTAATATATGAGCTGAGCCTGCTGGAAGATAAGGAGGCTGCTGAAAGTAGAGCTGAGAGAGAATGTTCCAGGAGGAGGAAATAGTACAGAGGCCTTGAGGCAGAAACACTTAGAGGGCTGAGAAATGGAATGGGGCCGTCTGAAGTCTAGTGATTGGAGAAGTTGGAATGGTAGACAGGAGACAGAGTATGAGAATCTTCTAAACCAAAGTAAGGATTTTTAGATTTTACTCTAGGTTTAATGTGACTCATTAGAAGATTTTTAAGGTGTGCAATGATATGAACTGATTTATACTAAAAGAAATTATAACTGTATGTCTACTGTATCAAGAATGGACCTGACCGCTCTATGTACATCACAACTTACTCTCATCTGGCATTTCCCATTGCCTTTGTTTGCTTTATTTTTCTCCTTTGTACTCATCACCATCTAACATACTTTATGTATTTACTTTTTGTTTATTGTGTGCTATTCCCACTAGAATGCAAGTTCTATAAAAATTGGGATTTTTATCATTTTTGTATCTTCGGCAGATGGAAAAGTTCCTAGTACATAGTACGTTGTAATAAATATTGTTGAATTAATCAGTGGACTTTTTGGAGGCAGTGTGAGATAGGGCTTAAGTAGAGCAGTAGGATCAGAAAGAGATTACAATAAGAATCTAAGTGGGATATATATATATATTATATATATTATATATAATATATATATAATAATATAATAATAATATTATAATAATATATATATTATATATTATATATATATAATGTTTTAGACAAGAGTGGTAAGAATGGAGATGGAAAGATGTGGAAAAATTCAAACTTTATTTTGGAGACGTAATTGATGGTAGTTGCTGCTGGGTTGAATGTGGGAAAAGCGGGATATATGAGGACTCAAGAATGACTTCCTAGAGTTTTATCTAGCAACTGCATATGATTATGGTGTCATTCTCTAAAATGGGAAAGTTAAGGAGAGAAGCATGTTTTGGGGAAGAAGTTAGTGGGAATCAAGATGCTCAGTCAATAGCCCAGTGGAAATGTCAAGTACACAATTAGCTATATGTATCTGGTACTCAGACGAGAGGCCTTTGGCTTTCGTAGTCATTAGCATAAAGATGGCACATAAAGCTACAGATGTTGATGAGATTGCATAGAACAAGGGTATAGACTGAGAAAGTTAGAGGGCTCAGGACCAAGAAATGAGTCAATAATGTTTAGTGGCAAGGCCATCAAAGGTGATGGAGAAGGATGCTGGATTAGAGTGAGACTGGGCAGAGCTATGGAAGGACAACATGGAAGGTGAGTCAAGAAAGGCATGAACAGCTTTGCTGAATGCACGTGGGGGGCAATATTATGAAGACATAGAAGTATCCACTGGTTCTTGATTAGAGTAAGTGAATTATAGTGCTTGGAATGAAAGCCAGATTAGAAATGGTTGAAAGTGAATCAGAAATGAGGAAGGAAACAACTGTCATTGTGGATAGGAACAATAAGTAAAGGGGATATATTAATCCAGGAAAGAGGGGGGACAATCATGGGAGTAAATTCTACAGCTGTTAGTAGATGGTGGGGAAGGTGCTGTGTTGGCTTAAAATAATTGTTTAGAAGAGATGATGTTTTTATGTGTCTCAGTGATCAAGGCTATTTAATTACATTATTTTTCAAGGCATCTTCAACTCTAATGGTTCCAATGTCAGAAGGGTGACTTGTCTTCACCAGCAAAATGGCCTGAGGTAATTATCTGAATCTCAGGCACTGTGGTTTACTGTCACAATGGAGCTTTCCTTAGAATCTTAGCTCTTCTTGGCACTGCCACATGACTCTTCAAGCCTGTGTTTATTTACGTACTGTATGCGAACAATAATACTCACTACTTGAGGGTTGTTGTGGGCATGAAGTAAGATAATGTCTGTATGGATTGACTTATTTATATATGCACCAAAAGATAAGTGGACATTTGCTGAAATATTAATACCCATTTGGTCATAGTGCAGCTATTATTTTAAGCTATAAAACAGTGCTAGATAATAAATGCCTTGAAGGAAGAAATTACATTTTACCCATCTTTGTATCCTCAGTACCCAGCAGTGAACTTAACTCAGAGCTAGTGGTCAGTATATGTCTGTCTAATTAAATTAAAAAAAAAAAGAAGAAGAAGAAACACAAAGCAACTTCCTGCAAATTGTAGAGTAAAAATTAGGTATGACTACATTCATTCTGGTTTTGTTTTTCTGCCCATGGTACAGTGGGATGTGGAATGGTTTCCTTATGAAAGATCCATTTGGCACCTGAATTAAAACAGCTGCTCTAGAACACCCATGGATAGATCTTTCATATCTGTCTGAAGTCATACAACTGTGTCTTAGCTTCTAATTTCCTTAACTGTTTCATTATTATTCATCTAAGACAGAATAATTTGTTGTAATTTTACCTATAATCCATATTTTGGTATGAGCATTTCATTTTGGTCCTGAAAGTTTGTTTAAAAAGGCTTTTGAGTTTGATTCCTGCATGTGTTAGTCCTTTATCATATGTTCTAAACTGGTCCATTGTGTTCATGAAGATTTCTTAAAGCCCATGCATTAAAACTATCATGAAATTCTAGGAAACATGACCCAAAAAAGTATTTCCCATTGTCTCAATTTGTTGGAGTTAGGTCTGAAAAATGTCTTAGGATTTTGGTCTAGATGTATGACTCTGTGTGCTCATCTGTCTTATTTTGTCACTAACTCTCCTTTCTTGTACTTGCTGTGCTCTCTTCGTGGTTTCTCCTGTTTAAAGTCTTGGGGTGGTTTAAGAATTCAAAATGGAAGTTTCAATAGATATGCTTTCCTCAGTCTGTAAGGATAGGTTTGTAGTTTCATTGTGTCCTGAACAAGCAGATACATGGACCTCTATTAACAAATTAGACTTTTGATTAGATTAGCTTAGATTGAAGAGAAAATATATTTTCATTTGAATGGAAACAATTGAAGTTAATGAGGTAAAAAAATATTTAAGTTCAGCATTTATCTTTTGCCCATTGAAATGCTTCTGCATCTAATAAAATCAGGGTTTTAAAAAATGCCATGTTCTCTAAGAACCAGAAAAAGGACATTTACTGCCTTTTAGAGAATATTGACATATCTATAAAAATTATCACAGAATTTAGTGGGGTTAAATTATGTATTAACAGATGAGAATATAAATTCTGGATCTATATCAAATCCTGGTGAGAGATCACTAGGGTCCATTAGGTTGGAATTGGTTTTCAAAGAGTATTATATACATGGTATAGGGAGTGGCTACCTCTTTATGTGTCAGATTTATGAGGCCGTATAGTAAGTGGTAATATATACTGTTTAATTTCACTCCTGAGAATAAACCTCAAGTAAAAAATCTGAAGTACCCATCCAATCTCTCAAAAAACCAACACAACTAACAAATTCCTCAAATTTCAGAAACATTTAAAGAAGCATTAATTTAAAATAGTAAAAAAATGAAAATAATGTAAGTAGTCAAAATAGAGGAAGAGATGAAATATTATATCATCACTAAGAGAATGTATAATGAGATATTTATAATAAACTAGAGGAAAAGCTCGTGTTGCAGTATTAGATATTAAAAATAGTACAATTTTTTATATCTAGAAGAGCTCAACTAATATACATAGAGAAAATATTTAGATCAGAAGGAAATTGACCAACATTTATCAGTGATTATGCCTGGTGATTTCAATGTTTCTCTTTACAATTTTATATGCTTGGTTTTTCGACGATGAACAGTGTTACTTTTATCATCAGAAAAAGTGAAATAAAGTTGTGTATAAACAGCTCAGTTTAGCAATGATTATTTATCCTCTCACAGTGGTCACTTGTGATAGCCTCTTGATGTGGTGTCTTCCTGTCTGAAAGTATTTCTTGTTTTCTTTAGACCCTTTGATCCCATTCAGTTTGAAAGCAGCATGACCTTGCAAGCCCAGGGTTTACAGCTTTCTTAGATAAATGATATTCAGATGTGATTTTTAAAAAATCAGATGTGAGTTTTGTAAAATGTTATTTTCCCTTTGTATCTAGAAATACATTTGTGCTAAAGATTTAACCACAAGCCAAGCATGAAGTAATTTGGTTTGGTGGTTACCAAGCTATTGATAAATAACTGACATTATTAAGTTGAATTTGCTTTTTAGTTTCATTCTGAATATGGCCCAACTTTTCTTGGAAAAGTAAACTTCATCTTTAGCTGAGATTGAGACCGTGTACTATGTGGCAAAATTGTAGTAGAGCCCACCTACTTCCAAAAAGGATTTGGTACAGAATTACTGAATATATTACTGAACAGCTTTCTGGAAAGCCCTACTTTGTATACGCACCTAGTGAATCTTTATTACATAATAATCACTATTTCATTCCTCAAAATTTGGAACATTTATTTATCCATGCATTCAACAAACCTGTAATGAGTGCTATTATGTGAGAGATGCTATGGCAGCCACTAGATCTAATATCCCAATGTATTTAGGTATATTAAGATTCTAATCCATTGGATGAAAAACATAATACAAGTTAAATATATAATTGGGTTTTATATGTACGCAAATATATTTAGCTATCTGAGGGCAGAGATTTTTTGTCTCTTTTGTTTTCCCCAGCTCCTACAACAGTCCTTGGTAAATAGTAAATGTTCATTTAAGTATTTGTTAAATAGATGAATAAGTGAGTGGACTGATATAGAGCTCTAAGAGGCATATGGGTGACAAGAAGGAGACATTTTGTCAAAAGTCCTGGAGCTGGGATATAGGCAAAATGAATTTGAAGAATAGTCACCACTGACTTGTGTCTAATTCCCAAGGAGAACGGAGAGCAGGTCCACCTCTGTCTCTGCTTCCATAATTTGTTCTTTCTTTGCTCTCTCTCAGAGCACTGCTCCCCTAGTTCTCCTAGTCTCTGCACATTACAGAGGTGCCTCTCTGCTAGCATGGAGAATTTATCCCACAACCTTATACACAACCTTGGTACAAAGGGATGCTGTCTGTTGCTCTTTGTCCCTCCAGTAACTTAGTGTGAAAACTAGTCTTTCCATTTCTGCTTGATCTCCATTCTCTCTGGGAATTAGACACAGCTGATTTTTCAAAAAATTAAGTCTTAAGTTCCTAAACAGACTGGTAGACAAAGAAGCCTTTTGATTAATTAAACAATGCAATCCAGCAATCCCATTGTCTGGTATTTACACAAGAGAAATGGAATCATGTGTCCACAGAAAAAAATTGTAACAGAATATTCACAGCAGTTTTATTCATAATAGCCAAACATAGAAACAATCCAGATGTCCTGCAAGAGAAGAACGGAAAAACAAGTTGAGGCCGATTCATATGTTAGAGTGTCATACAGCAACAAAAAGTGATAAACTATTAAAACATAAAACAATATATTTCTCAAAAATATATGTTAAGAAAAAAATCAAACACATAAGTATATATAGTATTTGGCATAAAATTATTCCATTTATATGAAGTTCAAGAACAGATAAAACTAATATATGGCAACAGAAATTGGAAAGTTATTGCTTGAGGGTGGAAGGAGAGGAAAAAAAGGTTGAAAAGGGATGAATTTTCAGGGGTGATGGAAGTATTTTATATCTTGTTTGGAGTGACATAGGTGTATACAATTTCCAAAACTTACCAAAATAAACACTTTAGGTCTGTGTATTTTATTTTATGTAAATTATACCTTGATTTTAAAAAAATAAGAAAAAAGGTAAACTACTTTGAGAATTAAAATATAAGACAATTCAACACAAGTAATAAGTATTTACTAAGCACTTCTATCTCAGCCACTGTTGGAGGAGACAGAACTATGAACATGAATAAGAAAGGGTACCTCCCCTGATGAATTTATAGTCTAAGAAGGAGAACAGATATGGAAAAACAGACATTAACAAATATTTTATTGATAAAAACCTTTTCAGAGGTATAATATGTTTTCAGAATATACCTAGGCATGAACTGGATTGCATTTAAGAATTATATAATAATCATCTTAGGTAAAGACTATTGTATAAAAAATATTCAGTTGGCCAAATCCTGTAGTTATGCTGTGGTAGACAGCCTCCAACATGGCCCCCAACTGTATTCCTATCCTTGTGAAGACCCCTTCCACAATGCATTTATGTTGGTTTTGTTTTCTGTGACCAGTAGCATATGGCAGAAATGAGGGTAAGCCATTTGCAAGATTAGGGTATAAAAGGCTGAGGCTTCTGTGCATATAGGGTTCTCTCTCTCTCTCATCAATCAATTTGGGACAAGCCAGCTGACATGTGAAAATAATCAGGCAACCACAGAGAGGGCCATGTAAAGAGAAATGGAGACCTGTGGCCAACAGTCACTAAGGAAGTGGGGCTTTCCTACAACCACATGAGTTAGCTTGAAAGCATATCCTTCCCTAATTAGGTCTTCAGATGAAACTGCAGCCCTGGCTGCCTTCTTGACTATACCTCCTGGGAGACCTTGAGTTGGACCGCTGAGCTAAGCCACTCCTGAATTCCTGACCCACAGATATTATAAAATAATAAATATTTATTGTTTTAAGCTGCTAAATTTTGGGGTAATTCGTTATACAGAAATAAGTAACCAATACATGATCTCCCTAAAATGTAGAAGACGTGAGTTTATGGGTTAGTGAATCATTCCTGATTGTAAACTGATCACCTCAATTTGTCAGTTTCACTTAAATACTAATTAGTTAATGACTGTTTGAGAACCAAGATTCCTGAAAATTTTGTACAGTTTAATCCCCAACTTATATTCATAGAATAGTTTCCTTACTCAAACAATCTAGCCCTTTGAATGAAGACTTATGGTATATATCATTCTAGCTACCAAACTAAAACATGCAAATTCATAATTTAATAAAATTTAATTGCTTCTCAAGTGTGAAAGGTCAATTTTATATTGTTGAATTTGTTAATGAAAAAGCAAATAAAAATTAAAATGAATTCAAATTAATATTCACAAGTAATCTTCACTTTGACCTTCAAAATATATAATATAGTTCTAAGTCATTATAGCTTAGAGACCACACTTAATTAAAAAAAATCACAGGGATGATTTAGGCCGATTTTTAAATCAAGGCAACAGAATATGAAATTTTAGAGTAATTGAGATTATTGCTCTACCATGTAGAGGTTACCAACCTTTACTCCTTGCATGTTTAAATTTTAATTATACCACCCATGACAGATATTCATAACTTAGTATAAACTCATTTCTACATTAAGAAAACAGGTCTTGGTTACTGTCACTGGAAGAGTGTGATGTATCTTGAAGCATAAGCAGACCCTCTTTCCCTCTAGTTAAGCAGAAACTAGAGAGGGTGCAGATCCTTTCCTAAGCCCTAACAGGGCTTCCCCTAGGGTTATGGTAGCTAAAGGAAATGTTGTAAAGACTTGACTGGCAATGGGATCATTCATTAATTCCGGTAAGCTGGAGGGGGGTTATGGAAAACTACTAAGATAATATGAAGTTTGGTCTTATTCCTCATCTGGTTTCAGACCAGTGATTCTTCAACATTGATGTGTTTCCAAATCACACGGAGGACTTATTAAAACACACATTGCTTAGCCTCATTCCTAGAGATTCAGATTTCCTAATTCCAGTATGTGACATAGGAGTTAGTTTCCGGGTGATTCTTTTGAGATCACATTTTGAGAACCACTGATAGGTTGTATTTGGAAGAATTGTGTTTGCGTGTGTGTGTGGTGGGGGGAGGGGGACTGGAGAGAAAGGGCACTCTGGTAGTTTGGACATTTATTGGACACTCTGACGTTTTGATAGGACCTTGAAAGTGAGTTTTGGCCAGTGAACTATGGGAATAGTCTTATATGCCACCTCCGTGGCCCTAAAATGTCCCATGTGATCTTCCATATTCTTGTTGCTCTTTGGGCAGCTGAATGCAAAGGATTAACTGAGGCTTTGAGAAAAACGTTCATGCTTTCTTTTGAGAAAGACTATGGGACAAAAACTGCTCACTGTGTATCATGTGACTACCAAAGTCATGAATCTGGCTTGGGCAACAGATCTGCGTCATTATATAGAAGTGTGTATATGAGATCATCAGGTTCAGGCATGTCCTGAAAGCATATGTAAGTGGCAGGAGCAGGTGGCTCAGATGCTTAAGCTCCTACTCTTGCTGCGTTGTTGCCTGTCCCTCAGTGCATACCTGTGGCCCTATGGGACATTTCCTATGATTAGCTGACAGAGAAAGAAAGAAGAATATTTGACCTTGTTTACAGCTCTGTCTGATAATAAGCTGACGCAACTTAAGAGTCAACTATTTTAGCACTAATATCTCCTGAGCACTATGGGCAGAAATTAGAACACTTTGCATTACCTGCCTAAAAAGATGGATAGCCAAAGGTATATACCTAGCATGATCACAGGGCAGTTAGTTAAGAGTTTGGTTAGATGGTCAGGAACTTAGAAATCACAAGATTGGAGAATTACTGACAAAAAGGTCTGGGGAAAGAATATGTGAATAGGACTCTTGAAATGGGACTGTTTTTGTTAAATGTTATAGTTAATTTTATGTGTCAAATTCATTGGGTCATTCTGCGTGTGGCTGGGACAGTGTTTCTGGAAGAGATTAACATTTGAATTGGTAGACTGAGATAAGTAGATTGTTCTCCCTAATTTGAGTGGGCCTCATCCAATCCATTGGAGGCCTGAGTAGAACAAAAATTGAAGTAAGGGAGAAATTTCTCTCTCTGCATGAATGTTTTCCAGTGGAGACATTGATCTCCTGCACTTGGACTATGACTTATGCCATTGGCTCTCCTAGTTCTCAGGCCCTAGGACTATACCATCAACTTTCCTGGGTGTCCAGCTTGCAAACGTCAGATAGTGGGACTTAGCTTCCATAATCTTGTGAGCCAATTCCTTGTAATAAATCCCTATCTATCTATCTATCTATCTATCTATCTATCTATCTATCTATCTATCATCTATCGGTTCTGTTGATTCTGTTTCTATTGGTTCTGCTTCTCCAGAGAATCCAGAATAATACAGAGACTTAGAGAATATTTATATCACATGTGAGTGCTTGCCAATGGGAAACCCTGCAGGTGAGGCTTTTGGTTATCAAGATGATCTATCCATGGATGTCAGTCTTTTTTTCTAGCTAGGCTGTGCTTGCTCAGTGGGTTAATGAACAAAGTGACTGTGGCTGCAAGGATGGAAGTTATTATTCATGGGCTCAAAATTACGGGCTTACTTTTACCAAGACTGAACTGGCAATCATCGCTACTGAGTAGCTAGCCTGCCAATAGCAGGGTCCATTTTTTAGCCCCTGATAATGTACCATTGCTTGGGGAGACTAGTCAGCCACCAGGTGGCATATTAATCACAGTGGGTCTCTTCCATCCTGGAGGGAGCAGAAATTTGTCCTCATGAAAAAAAAAACACAGTCTTTCTTGCCCTCAGTGCTTCTTCCAGTACTATCATCCAGGACTAACTAAACACCTCAAGGTATCTCACATAATCTTACTTTTGACTAGCAAAGCTATTGTACAATAAAAGAATAGAGACAATGAGCTTTTAAACTCATGGTGGTGGGGTACTGGTTTTTATCATGTATCTCTTCGCCCCCAAATACAGGTGGGTCCAATAGAACAGTGGAATGGCCTAGTACATAGTTACAAAGCTGCCTGGGGGACAATCCTTATGGATTTGAGGATTTCAGTAGAGGGGGTTTATTCACTTTTACCCCAAATGATCCTCCCATAAAATTTATACTTCCTCCTCCTGCATCTTTTGGTTCTGCTGGTATGAAAGAAATCTTATTTCCCAAGAAAGGAATGATCCCACTAGGAAACTAAAAAAGGTTTCAATTTAACTGGAAGCTGAGATTGCCATTTGGTGCCTTTAACCACCTTAGGCCACTAGACAAACATGCAAATAAAGGAGACACTCTCCTGACTAGGGTGACTGATCCTGGTTATAAAGAGGAAACAGGTTGCTACTATACAATTGTGGTAAGGAAGAGTGGAGCCCATGAGATTCTGGATTCTTTTAGGTATCTTTTGGTACTTCCATGACCAGTGGTGAAAATTAATGAATGGATGGCTATAGTAACTTAATAGTCAAGGCCAAAATATGTAAGAGAAAGATGATCTTTGAGAGCATGGAGTTGGATACTTGGGTTTGTATGTAAAATAAACGTGATGGATTAGGTGCTCACTAAATTCACTTTCACGACTACATCTCTATAACCTCCAAGCAGACATTTATGCTTCTGATTCCATTTCATTATCATTACTCAGGGCATCAGGGTAACTGGGATGTATTTCTTCTCTTGAAACTCTGTCTTGTTTCTTTTACTTCTCTTGAATCTGACAATCAGCTAGTTCAAATGGGAATCTCAGATGTAAAAATACAAGGTAAGTTGCATGGGAAATGTAGTACAATGAATGAGGATCTTGAGTGTTAAGATTTGAAGTAGATTACATGGTAAATTATAGCTGTACTATTTTACCGTTTGAATTAATCTGAATTGATTTCTTTAGTAACTGGTCTCTTTTTTTTTCCTTTTTTTTAATTGATTTTTTTGTTGTGGACCATTTCTAAAGTCTTTATTGAATTTGTTACAATATTGCTTCTGCTTCATGTTCTGGTTTTTTGGCAGTGAGGCATGTGGGATCCTAGCTCCCCCACCAGGGATCAAACCCCCATCCCCTGCATTGGAAGACGAAGTGTTAATTACTGGACTTCCAGGGAAGTCCCAATAACTGGTCTCTTAACAGACTGCAACTCTAATATTCTTTCCAGGTTGATTAGATCACTCATTTAACAGACATGTTTGGGCTACTCAGTCTTTGTTTGCTGGTTCTCAGACTAACTCAATATTTAGTAAAAGTCGAATCTGTTCTCTTGTTACCTAAATTCTGACTTAGTGGTTTCTAAGAGATTTCCCCAATATCTACCAAATAAAATCTCTTTGCAAGACTAATATGATTTATCGTGCAAAAAAATATGTATTTCCCTCTTACATGTCCTTTCTAGCTGACTTGCCTCTGGACAATAATATACTCTGTTTGGTGGTTCCTATATGACCTGCCCCAACCATACTGTCCTTTCCTATTGATCTCCTTTTTCTCTCAGAGCTTTTCTATTTCCCTCTATCCTTGAACCCAGTGTTTGTGGAGCTGAGCTTCCCCCTCACTTACTTTGTGTCTGGTGACATAATCCAGGAGTCCCAACATAACCCAATCTAGTAATGAAAATAATTGTTTTTCTAAAATTAAATTTGTATTATGATTATTTGGCCTGGACCCAAAATAAATTACATGGTAAAGAATTCAGAGAATGTTAAAGCTGGAAGAGATAAGGAGAGTCCAGTTTAGTCTGATCCTCTCATTTTATAGATGAGAGTAATGAGACCCTCAGAATTGCTTAGTGCCCTGTTAGGAATTGATGTCCAAACAGTCTGATTTTGGTTCAGCACAAATTCCCTAACATCATGCTGCTGCTCTGATATTATTTTTAGGATGTAAATATAGTGTTGGTAATTTTCAGATATCAAATTTTAATCAATAATTTTTCATATATACAAGGTATATTATAGCTTTTAAACAACTTAACTTGATGAGTACCTACACATAAAAGGCAATTATATTTTCTTTTCAAAATCCCCCATTTTTTTTAAAGAAGAGCTTTTACTACATTTCCCTTTTCCCTGAACAACTGTTAAAAGTGTTCTAAGAGGAAAAAAACAGAGGATTTTTTTTTAATTTTAGAAAGGCAAAGTCATTTTTGCCTTTAATTTCTTTCTTACAAATTTTATTTTTCTCCCTGGAAAAAAAAATTTTTAGGATGCCCTAGAAACTAATAGTGACTCAAAACAAAGATATCTTTTCTGAAAATGCCCCATTGTTTTGTCACTCCCCATTCAGGCCAATTTCAAATTTACAGATTTAAATTACATGAGGGAGAGTTATTGGAACTATATATTAGATTATCTTTCTTTGGTTTTTGGTATCTGAGACAGCAACCCTACTAATGAATGGAGTTTGTCCTGCAGTCTATTGGCAGCTATATAAAAAAGTTGGTTAAACCTAATGCTGAGGGCTTTCAGTAAAAGGTGAAGTTTCCAAAATCTGTGGATTACTCTGAGGGTATGCACAAAAGCCATATCTGGACATGGAAAGTGGAAAGCTGAAACAGTTTGTATATCTTGATAAGTCAAATAAATGTTTGAACATTTACCTCAATTACCTTGAATCTGCAAGAAAATGTGTTCTTATGTCTGAATTAGTATGAAAACTGCCTCAGTGTTTTATTCCAATTTACATGTCCAGATATAGCTTTTGAGTAATAATAATTGTGGCAGCTTCCATTATGTTCCAGGCACTATTAAGTGATTTTCATGTATTATTTCTAACCCTCATACTGTCCCCACAAACTAGGCATTGTTATTCCCATTTTACCCATAGGAAACTAAGCTTATGGAGGTTACAGGATTTATGAAGAGTTTGAAGTAGTAATTTTCTTTGAAGAAAATTGGCAAAGTGATGAAAGAAAGCAATGCATGTTGTTTAGTCTCAGGAAATGAATAAATGCTAGCAACATTATTTGTCAGTTTGAAGAGATAAGAAGTCAAGTCCAAAGTTTTTGCTCCTCAGGATTAAAGTCTTCGCTCCTCTTGCATGGTCATAGTAGTATGATGGTGATTTTGGTCTTTGCCTTTCTTTCTTTGTGACTTTAGGCCACCATTTCCATGCTTGTCTTTTCTTTTCTTTTTTAAAGTTTAATTTAATTTTCCAAATCTTCAAGCCACTAAGTTGAAACCTAAAGGCTTTAAAAAAAAAGATATTGTGCTCCATATAAAACAGCATATGTCAAAATGCCAAGTTACATCATCCTTTTAGGGCAATAATTTGCACAACCAAGCTATACTCGAATACATTAACTTGCTAAAATTTTGACAGAGGCAGCCTGTGTGCGAAAATCCCTCGAATACTGATGGATTTGTGATTATACCCTGAAAAGAGAAGAGTCTGAATACATATTTTAGAGGGCCAGAAAGTGTTTACTGTCTCATTGTTTGCATCGAGATTCTAAATCACATTCAAGTCGATGACTCTGATCTTCATATCAATGCACAAATAGAACAGAATAGAAAAGCCAAGAAAGCTGTTTTCTGACTGAAACACTGATTTTGTTCTCATGTTACCAGCAAGAGACCATTTGGGATATTTAAGCCTGAGGTTGAGTGCTTCGCATTTGTTCGAGCTCCTCAGTGTTTGAAATGGGTTTTCCCTTTAGGGAGCCCATCCATTTGGACAAGTGCTACATCAGATCAAAAGACATGGGAAGAGGTATTTCACGCACAGATTGAATTCTTTTCTGGCAAAATAACATAGCCTTTTAGCACAACATTGTCTATTCTCTACTGAGTGTCCCTTTTTTTTAATAGTTGGAGTCTGTTTTCCAGTAAGTGTCAGGGTTTTTTCATGTGGCAAATTGGCTCGCAGCCACCTGGAGAACTTTTGAAATGAAAGCAAGCGTTATGGGATTTAGTTTCTCAGTTCCAGTTGGTATTGTTTTCCAGTTTACCACTTGTTGATCAAATTGCTCATGGTATTGAAGTTATCATTCATCTGATTTTTGTGTCATTTACTATTTGAGAAACACAAATATTAATGTAAACTTTTATAACTTTTGGCTATAATGATATTCTACTGAAGATGTCATGGGACTACTAAAAGAAATCACGTATGTAGTCTTTAATCTCTTTTAATTGGAAGAAAGTCAGTGTCATTAGCACCTTGAGTCTGTCATCACCTTAAAATTGTTTGAAGGGAGATATGGTAAACCCAAATTGCCATTTTCACTATAACAAAAGGTTAATCTAGCAATGGAAAGCAATGGCCACATTTTATTTTGAGATGGTGGTACTGATCCATTTTAGTGAACATTGTTTACAAGAGCCTTGAACACAAATCCTGGGACATGCTCTGCGGTGGACCAGTGCCAGGTGGTTGGAGACAGCACCAGGAAGAGTGCCACGGTGGGAAAGATTAGGGACTGGAGAAAATGAGGGAAAAGTGTTTTATCTGCTTTCCTCCACTGTGGATTTAGCAGAGTTCCTAGCATGACCGATTCAGTTTTCCCCTGTTGTCATTAGCAATTGCCGCCAATCATGGCAAATCATCTACTTCCAAAATGAAAAGAGAATTGGCCAAGGTGCAGTTGGAACTACTGCTGCTGCATCCCTGGGGATGTTCCTGGAAACTTTACAAGTTCCTGTTTCCAAACTACTGTCTTCTGATACAACATAATGGAAAATTGGAGCAATTATTCAGATAATATGTGCAAACAGTACATTTTCACCTTCAGGTTATTGAAGAAAAATCTCCATCTCTTAGTTACAGTCTTTCCTGAGTTTTAGCACTTCTTGCTGGAGCCATTACCTTTTCTGAAATTTTACTTAATTTATGTTTGAATCCCTCTACATCTTGCCTTCCACAGTGCCTGGAATTCATTAGTTGCTGGATAAACATTCACTGTTTTTAAAGCTATTTATTTTCTTTGTAAATATTAGGCAGTAAAGCATAGCAGTCAGGAGAACATGATCTGGTGTTAGACTGCCTAAGTTCAAATGTTACCTCCTCTGCTCATTGGCTCTGTGACTTTGGACAAGTCTCTGGGGCCTCATTCCTTCATCTATGAAATGGGGATGATAATATTGCCAATTTCAAGGGCTGATATTCAGCTGATATCTACCTGTGTAACATTTGTTAAACCACTGAAATGCTTCCACACTGACTGGAATTAGCTGCAGCCTCAAGCCCCTGAAGGCCTCCCTTTCTCCCCACTGCCTCAGTGCAACTTTGCTCTTCCCGGTGGTTCTGCAAGGGCTTGTTTGCTCTGTTGGGGGGTCTCCAGGATCCTGCCCTAGCACTATGCCCAGCATCTGTCCTCACAGGACATGATGTTTTACTTGTTAATAAATGTTTTTAATATCACCCTCTTTATAGAGTTGTTGTGAGTTTTAAATGAGTTGATATATTTAGAATAATACCTGGTGCCGTTTAAGCACTGTCCAAGTTACTATTATAAATAGATGGTAAGTTTTACAGGGCAAGGGCAATATCACCTATGTATTTTTGACATCTCTCTGAAGCACAGTGCCATAGGTGGGTGATCCATTCATGCTTTTTTTTTTTTTTAATTAAGTTAAATTAAGTTTATTTAACTTAATTTTATTGTAGTAAGAACACAAACTTGAAAAACACCCTCTTAACAAAATTTTAAGTGTACAATATTGTTAAGTATAGACACAATGTTGTACAGAAGATTTCTAGAACTTATTCATCCTGCATGACTGAAACTTTATACCTATTGAATGGCAACTCCCTATTTCTCCCTCCCCCCAGATCCTGGTAACCACTGTTCTACTTTGTTTCTATGAATATGACTGTTTTATATAACTCCAAGTGGAATCATACAGTATTTGCACTTCCGTTTACTGTCTTACTTCACTTAGCATAACATCCTCAAGTTTCATCCATGTTGTTGCATATTGCAGAACTTCCTTCTTTGTTAAGGCTGAATAATTTTCCATTGTATTCATATACCAAATTTTCTTTATTCATTCATCTGTTGATGGACATTTAGGTTATTTACACATATTGACTATTATGAATAGTGCTGTAATGAACATAGGGGTGTTAATATCTCTTTGAGATCCTGATTTCAATTATCTTGGATAAATACCCAGAAGTGGGATTGCTGGATCATATGATAATTCTATTTATAATCTTTGGAGAAGCCTCCATACTGTTTGTCATAATGGCTGTACCATTTTTTAATTCTGACTAATAGCATGCAAGCACCATTTTCTCTACATCCTTGCCAACACTTGTTGTATTTTTGATAATAGCCATCCTGAGAGGTATGAGGTGGTATCTCATTGTGGTTTTAATTTCTATTTCCCTGGTGATTAGTGACATTGAACATTTTTTCGTATACTGTTTTATCTTCTTTGGAGAAATGTCTATTCAAGTCCTTTGTCCATTTAGAAGGTTATTCATTTTTTATTTTTTGTTTGTTTTACTATTGAGTAGTAGGAGTTCTTTATATAGTTTAGAAATTAATCCCTCATCAGATATATGATATGAAAATATCTTCTCCCATTCCATAAATTACCTTTTCACTCTGTTGATTGTTCTTTGTTGTTGTTATTGCCCTACAGAAGCTTTTTAATTCCACTTGTCTGTTTTTTCCCTTGGTGCCTGAGCTTTTGGTGTCACATCCATGAAATCATTGCCAAGACCAATGTTATGAAGCTTCTCACATTTTCTTCTAGAAGTTTTACAATTTCAAGTCTTACTGAAATTTAATCCATCTTGAGTTGATTTTCGTGTATGGTGTAGGTTTTTTTTTTTTTTTTTAGCTTTAATTGGCCTTTATATATATATATATATATATATATATATATATATATATATATATATATATATTCTAACTAGATAAGGGTTTAATTTCATTTTCTGCATGTGAATATCCAGTTTTCCTAACACCATTTGTTGAAGAGACTATCTTTTCCCTATTGTGTATTTTTGGCACCCTTATTGAAAATCAGCTGACTGTATAAGCATGGGTTTATTTCTATGCTCTCTATTCTGTTCCATACAGTATGTCTTTTTGACAGCATGGTGTTCTTTTAATTACTGTAGCTTTGTAATATATTTTGAAATCAGGAAGCATGATGACTCCAACTTTGTTCTTTCTCAAGATTGTTTTAGCTACTCAGTACTCTTTGCGCTTCCATATGAATTTTAGAATTGTTTTTCTATTTCTATAAAAAGTGCTACTGGGAATTGTTTTTTGAACTTTATTTTATTTATATTTTTATACAGCAGGATCTTATTAGTTATCCATTTTATACATATTAGTGTATATATGTCAATCCCAATTTCCCAATTCATCCACCACGACCACCCCCCCACCACTTTCCCCGCTTCGTGTCCATATGTTTGTCTCTACCTCTGTGTCTCAACTTCTGCCCTGCAAACCAGTTCATCTGAACCATTTTTCTAGGTTCCACATACATGCGTTATTCTACGATATTTGTTTTTCTCTTTCTGACTTACTTCACTCTGTATGACAATCTCTAGATCCATCCAAGTCTCAACAAATGACTCAATTTCATTCCTTTTTATGGCTAAGCAATATTCCATTGTATATATGTACCACATCTTCATTATCCATTTGGCTGTCGATGGGCATTTAGATTGCTTCCGTGTCCTGGTTATTGTAAATAGAGCTGCAATGAACATTGGGGTGCATGTGTCTTTTTGAATTATGGTTTTCTCTGGGTGTAAGCCCAGTAGTGGGATTGCTAGATCATATGGTAATTCTATTTTTAGTTTTCTAAGGAACCTCCATACTGTTCTCCATAGGGGCTGTATCAATTTACATTCCCACCAACAGTGCAAGAGGGTTCCCTTTTCTCCACACCCTCTCCAGCATTTGCTGTTTGTAGACTTTCTGACGATGCCCATGCTAACTGGTGTGAGGTGATACCTCATTGTAGTTTTGATTTGCATTTCTCTAATAATTAGTGATGTTGAGCATCTTTTCATGTGCTTCTTGTCCATCTGTATGTCTTCTTTGGAGAAATGTCTATTTAGGTCTTGTGCCCATTTTTGGATTTGGTTGTTTGTTTCTTTAATATTGAGCTGCATGAGCTGTTTATATATTTTGGAGATTAATACTTTGTCCATTGATTCGTTTGCGAATATTTTCTCCCATTCTGAGGGTTGTCTTTTCGTCTTGTTTATAGTTTCCTTTGCTGTGCAAAAGCTTTTAAGTTTCATTAGGTCCCATTTGTTCATCTTTGTTTTTATTTCCATTACTCTAGGAGGTGGATCAAAAAAGATCTTGCTGTGATTTTTGTCAAAGAGTTTTCTTCCTATGTTTTCCTCTAAGAGATTTATAGTGTCTGGTCTTACATTTAGGTCTCAAATCCATTTTGAGTTTATTTTTGTGTATGGTGTTAGGGAGTGTCCTAATTTCATTCTTTTACATGTAGCTCTCCAGTTTTCCCAGCACCACTTATTGAAGAGACTGTCTTTTCTCCACTGTATATCATTGCCTCTTTTGTCATAGATTAGTTGACCATAGGTGCATGGGTTTATCTCTGGGCTTTCTATCTTGTTCCATTGATCTATGGTTCTGTTTTTGTGCCAGTACCATATTGTCTTAATTACTGTAGCTTTGTAGTATAGTCTGAAGTCAGGGAGTCTGATTCCTCCAGCTCCGTTTTTTCCCCTCAAGACTGCTTTGGCTATTCGGGGTCTTTTGTGTCTCCATACAAATTTTGAGATGATTTGTTCTAGTTCCATAAAAAATGCCATTGGTAATTTGATAGGGTTTGCATTGAATCTGTAGATTGCTTTGGGTAGCAGAGTCATTTTCACAATGTTGATTCTTCCAATCCAAGAACATGGTATATCTCTCCATCTGTTTGTATCATCTTTAATTTCTTTCATCAGTGTCTTATAATTTTCTGCATACAGATCTTTTGTCTCCTTAGGTAGGTTTATTCCTAGATATTTTATTCTTTTTGTTGCAGTGGTAAATGGGAGTGTTTTCATAATTTCTCTTTCTGATTTTTCATCATTAGTGTATAGGAATGCAAGAGATTTCTGTACATTAATTTTGTATCCTGCTGCTTTACCAAATTCATTGATTAGCTCTAGTAGTTTTCTGGTGGCATCTTTAGGATTCTCTATGTATAGTATCATGTCATCTGCAAACAGTGACGGTTTTACTTCTTCTTTTCCAATTTGTAATCCTTTTATTTCTTTTTCTTCTCTGATTGCCGTGGCTAGGACTTCCAAAACTATGTTGAATAATAGTGGTGAGAGTGGACAACCTTTTCTTGTTCCTGATCTTAGAGGAAATGCTTTCAGTTTTCCACCATTGAGAATGATGTTTGCTGTGGGTTTGTCGTATATGGCCTTTATTATGTCGAGGTAGGTTCCCTCTATGCCCAATTTCTGGAGAGTTTGTATCATAAATGGGTGTTGAATTTTGTCAAAAGCTTTTTCTGCATCTATTGAGATGATCATATGGCTTTTCTTCTTGAATTTGTTAATATGGTGTATCACATTGATTGATTTGCATATATTGAAGAACGCTTGCATCCCTGGGATAAATCACACTTGATAATGGTGTATGATCCTTTTAATGTGTTGTTGGATTCTGTTTGCTAGTATTTTGTTGAGGATTTTTGCATCTATATTCATCAGTGATATTGGTCTGTAACTTTCTTTTTTTGTACTCTCTTTGTCTGGTTTTGGTATCAGGGTGATGGTGGCCTCATACAATGAGTTTGGGAGTGTTCCTTCCTTTGCAATTTTTTGGAAGAGTTTGAGAAGGATGGGTGTTAGCTCTTCTCTAAATGTCTGATAGAATTCACCTGTGAAGCCATCTGGTCCTGGACTTTTGTTTCTTGGAAGATTTATAATCACAGTTTCAATTCCATTCCTTGTGATTGGTCTGTTCATATTTTCTATTTCTTCCTGGTTCAGTGTTGGAAGGTTATACCTGTCTACGAATTTGTCCATTTCTTCCAGGTTGTCCATTTTATTGGCATAGAGTTGCTTGTAGTAGTCTATTAGGATGCTTTGTATTTCTGTGGTGTCTGTTGTAACTTCTCCTTTTTCATTTCTAATTGTATTGATGTGAGTCCTCTCCCTCTTTTTCTTGATGAGTCTGGCTAATGGTTTATCAATTTTCTTTATCTTCTCAAAGAACCAGCTTTTAGCTTTATTGATCTTTGCTATTGTTTTCTTTGTTTCTGTTTCATTTATTTCTGCTCTGATCTTTATTATTTCTTTCCTTCTGCTAACTTTGGGTTTTGTTTGTTCTTCTTTCTCTAGTTCCTTTAGGTGTAAGGTTAGATTGTTTATTTGAGATTTTTCTTGTTTCTTGAGGTAGGCTTCTATAGCTCTAAACTTCCCTCTTAGAACTGCTTTTGCTGGATCCCATAGGTTTTGGATCATCGTGTTTTCATTGTCATTTGTCTCTAGGTATTTTATGATTTCGTCTTAGATTTCTTCAGTGATCTCTTGTTTGTTTAGTAACGTATTGTTTAGCCTCCATGTGTTTGTGTTTTTTATGTTTTTTTCCCTGTAATTCATTTCTAATCTCAGAGCGTTGTGGTCAGAAAAGATGCTTGATATGATTTCAATTTTCTTAAATTTACTGAGGCTTGATTTGTGACCCAAGATGTGATCTATCCTGGAGAATGTTCTGTGCGCACTTGAGAAGAAAGTGTAATCTGCTGTTTTTGGATGGAATATCCTATAAATATCGATTAAATCTAACTGGTCTATTGTGTCATTTAAAGCTTCTGTTTCATTATTTATTTTTATTTTGGATGATCTGTCCATTGGTGTAAGTGAGGTGTTAAAGTCCCCCACTATTATTGTGTTACTGTCGATTTCCTCTTTTATAGCTGTTAGCAGTTGCCTTATGTACTGAGGTGCTCCTATGTTGGGTGCATATATATTTATAATTGTTATATCTTCTTCTTGGATTGATCCCTTGATAATTATGTAGTGTCCTTCCTTGTCTCTTGTAACATTCTTTATTTTAAAGTCTATTTTATCTGAGATGAGTATAGCTACTCCAGCTTTCTTTTGATTTCCATTTGCATGGAGTATCTTTTTCTATCCCCTCACTTTCAGTCTGTATGTGTCCCTAGGTCTGACGTGGGTCTCTTGTAGACGGCATATAGATGGATCTTGTTTTTGTATCCATTCATCAAGCCTGTGTCTTTTGGTTGGAGCATTTATTCCATTCACGTTTAAGGTTATTATTGATATGTATGTTCCTATGACCATTTTCTTAATTGTTTTGGGTTTGTTTTTGTATATCCTTTTCTTCTCTTGTGTTTCCCACTTAGAGAAGTTCCTTTAGCATTTGTTGTAGAGCTGGTTTGGTGGTGCTGAATTCTCTTAGCCTTTGTTTGTCTGTAAAGCTTTTCATTTCTCCATAGAATCTGAATGAGATCCTTGCCAGGTAGAGTAATCTTGGTTGTAGGTTCTTCCCTTTCATCACTTTAAGTATATCATGCCACTCCCTTCTGGCTTGTAGAGTTTCTGCTGAGAAATCAGCTGTTAACCTCATAGGAGTTCCTTTGTATGTTATTTTTCGTTTTCCCTTGCTGCTTTCAAGAATTTTTCTTTGTCTTTAATTTTTGTCAATTTGATTACTATGTGTCTCGGCGTGTTTCTCCTTGGGTTTATCCTGTATGGGACTCGCTGCACTTCCTGGACTTAGGTGGCTATTTCCTTCCCCATGTTAGGGAAGTTTTCGACTATAGTCTCTTCAAATATTTTCTCTGGTCCTTTCTCCCTCTCTCCTCCTTTTGGGACCCCTATAATGTGAATGTTGTTGCATTTAATGTTGTCCCAGAGGTCTCTTAGGCTGTCTTCCTTTCTTTTCATTGTTTTTTCTTTATTCTGTTCCACAGCAGTGAATTCCACCATTGTGTCTTCCAGGTCACTTATCCGTTCTTCTGTCTCCGTTATTCTGTTATTGATTCCTTGTAGTGTAGTTTTCATTTCACTTATTGTTTTGTTCATCTCTGTTTGTTTGTTCTTTAATTCTTCTAGGTCTTTGTTACACATTTCTTGCATCTTCTCGATCTTTGCCTCCATTCTTTTTCCGAGTTCCTGGATCATCTTCACTATCATTATTCTGAATTCTTTTTCTGGAAGGTTTCCTTTCTCCACTTCATTTAGTTGTTTTTCTTGGGTTTTATCTTGTTCCTTCATCTGGTACATAGCCCTCTGCCTTTTCATCTTGTCTATCTTTCTGTGAATGTGGTTTTTGTTTCACAGGCTGCAGGATTGTAGTTCTTCTTGTTTCTGCTGTCTGCCCTCTGGTGGATGAGGCTATCTAAGAGGCTTGATGGGAGGGACTCCAGAGTTTGTAATATAATAGGATTGGTGGAGAGATTCTTGGAAAGTAAACCTTTGTTTGATAAGTGTGAACAATCTATTGCCTGATAGGAGAGATAATTTTCAATATGAGTAAATTGTCTGACTTTATCAGTATTCAGTTCCTGAAGCAAAGAGCAAAGTTAATTATTGGATTACAATCTATCTTTTGGGGCAAAAATGTCCTCTGTAATGTTCGTATTGGGACCTCCGGTCTCAGTCCTCATGGGTAAGCTCTTTGGATGCAGATGGTCTCAATTCACAAATGCTATAGAAGAAAGAATATAGAGAACATTAGGATAAAGTGACTGAGATACCAAGGAGGGGACAAGATATAGTATTAAGTTGGTGGTCACCATTGTCCTCTAGTGAAGGTAAGATTTGAATAAAGACTTGTACGTAGTAAGGGCCAAGTTGGATATCTGGTTTATTTTTCTACTTTATTGTATTTCTCTAGATTTTGCCTGGTTTGAAGTTTAACTTAAGCTGGGTTCTGTTTATAATGATCAAAATCCTATTTTGTCCTTAGGTTTCCCCAAATATTTCTAAAGAAAAACGTGTTTTGTGTTTATATTTTCTGTAAATCCCTCAATATGTAGCTTTATTCCGATTGGAGAAGGCTGGTTTAAGTGTAGGTAAATAAGAAGCTCAAGGAAGGGTGAGACATTAAATTTAAACATTCATCATATGGTCACTTTTGAAATTCTTCTCTCCTCCTTAGTTGACTGAAGCATGCTCAAATCTGCAAAGGAGACATTTTTTTCTTCTTCTAAACTGCCTTCCTTTCTCTCCATTAAGAATATCCCACTGGACACGTTCATTCAAACAACTAACAACTGTTAATTTTTGCTTTTGTTTAACACAGTGCTATATTCTCCAATTTTGCTGTGTCTTCATAACATTCTAAGAAATTAGTTTCAACTTTTGCATTTTAAGAACGATTATTTCATGCTGCAGATAATTTTTCTTCTTTTTCAGTCTTACAATCTTGGTGACCACTTAGCAGGAAGACTTGGCATTGTTCCTGATGAATATCATGGGAAAATCTACTTTAAAATGGATATATTTAATTTTACCAATAACTAATGTAAGCCAAGTGGATACTTCTTGTTCTTTCTATAAACCACTATATTCAAAAAGAACATAATTGAAAATGAATTATTCTTATTTATAATTCAGCAAGAGAAGTTTTTGAATTTTTCTTTCCTTTTCCTAATTAAGAGTAATTGTCATAGCAAAGCTAAAAACCAACACACTGCAGTCCAGTGTTAGATTTGTCTTTGAGCCATAAATGGACTTTTCTTTATTGAATAGATTACTAAAACATAGATGCATTCTTTTCACACACCATATGGTATTAAGACACACTGTATAACACTGGGATTCCAAATGAAAGAGACAGCACATATGTTAAATCACATCAGATGTGGGCTGAAGAATAGAATTTCTGATTTTATTCTTCCTGTAGGTATAACTATATAAATTTATCCAAAGTCAATAGCAAAAATCATCTTATTTGTCTCCCAGTAGAATATGAGTTAAAATTAGAGCAGGTAGTGATCTGCTAATTTACACTGCTGAACACACAGTGAGTATTAAATATTTGTTGAGCGTTTGATTAATTGGCCTCTGTTCTTGTATTTGGGGAAACAGACGAGTGATACATTATCCTGATTTTGTCCTTGGCTCTGCCACATGAGTTTATGCTACTTAGTTTTCTAGTACCATGTGCCTAATGTATATTTATGAGCCTGGGCTTGAGGTCAGAAATAAAGAAAATTTCATTCTAACATGAAAATATGTATTTTCAGACTTTTTCAATTCTCTTTAACCACTAGTTCTATATTTTAATGCTATTATTAAGTCTTTGGATTCATATTTTTTATTGCCTTGTAACATTTTACCTAATTTTTTTCCTTTTTGTCACTATCTGTGTTGCATTTGTGTTGATTCTCATATATGTAAGTACCATTGATCAGAATTTTTCTAAGCCTCACAGCCCTATCATTACTTGCATTTTCCAGATAAGGAAGCTGGGGTTTAAAAACGGAAAGTAAATTTTCTAGTTTCATAAATAAAGCTATTGTTTTTTCAAATACTCTTTATGTCAGAAGACTTGACCTGAGTTGACACTGCTAATATGATTGTCCCTTTTCATACACTAACCAACCATATTGCCTCCGAGCTCCTCAGATCAGTGGAGCATTTCATCTGAATGGGGACTTATATATCATCAGTGGACCACTCTTTATTTCATTCCTCTTTGGTGGACTAAATAAATTTCTCCTTTCCAATAAAGAGGCATATCTTACATTAAAAAAAACAGAATCAATAAACTTGAGTAACAAGAGTCTCCTAATGTCCTCAGGATATGTAGAACTCACACATAGCAGAGAGCTCGAATCCTTAGCACCTCCTAAGAGATTGTCTGCTAGAATTGAGTCTTTATACAGCTAGGCTAGATCACTGTACTTGTAGCCAGAAATCAGAATGATCTGAATCTCACACATGCTTGTCATGATGTAACCTGTCAAAGGAAAGGATACAGCAATCTAGGCATCATCCCAGTCAATACCCATTGATAAAATGATTGAGTGGAATCTGTGACCCACTGCTAGCTGATTCTGTCCAATCCTTCTGCAGCAAAAAGACTCGAGTGAAAGAATTCCTCAGGATAAGCTAAAGAAATAAAGGCCAATATTGATTCTGTTGCTTGTGTATACCAACAAAAAGGGAACTATTATGAAATTTCATATAGTTCTAAGCACTTGTTGGCTTAAAATAAAATCTATCATCTTACAAATTCCTTGGCCAATTATTCCAACAAGAAAAACTGTTGCCAGGCATCTTGGAAAAAAAAAAAGATCAATACTTTCACAAGTCATATTTTCCATATTTACTTGCATTCTATTTCTCCACTGGTTTTTTTGTTTGTTTGTTTGTTTAATCTAATTTACCCTTGTGCCCATGAGGCAATTCTAACGTACATTGCTTTGAGAAACCATCATAAAATTCTCTTGACATTAAAATTGCATATTAAAAATGTGATTGCTGCACATTCAAGTTCTGCATGGCTATAAATTCCAGCCCAGTGATTACTCAAGCTATCCTATTAGGAACTTTACAGTGAGAGGTATTGACTCAAAAGTAAAGTAAACAAAATGCATTTTCATGTCAGAAATGTATTTTATCCTTGTTCCTGGATAAGTGACAATGAATAATAAACATGTGGGCAGAAATAACATGACTTGTTTGCATTTAGGTAATCCAGTTATTGCCAAATGTGTCCACATTTATTGAAAATTGCTCCTAATTAAGACCCCTGAGTTCCAGGTCATCTGGGCCAGCCCAGGACAAGATAATAAAGTAGGTGAGATTTGCCTTGATGCAGAAATCCTCCTTCTCCTACTCTTCATAGGGCTTCTGCCCTAATTATTCATTCCTTTAATCTCTGCTTATTCATTTCTTGTCTTTACACATTAGTGTGAATTAAGTTCTTATATACCTTTTCTGGTATATTTTCATTTTGATTTTTCTCTCTGAAGGTGTTATTGAAGGCTTTGCCTCCAATCCCAGGAAATATAGGGATCCTGATCTGGTATCTGCTATGTAGTATCTGTTATGTAGACTGGGTATATTTTAGTAATCATTTCAAACTTCATCCAATTTCTTTAAAAGGAGTGCATAGTATTAGCTTCAGTTTCTCTCCTAATATCCTCTTCTCACTCCAGATTACGCTATGACTAAATGTATATTTGTTTATTTTAAATTGAAGGACTATAGAACCTTCTGGTATATCATCACTTCATTCACTGTTTTTCTCATCTCCCTTAACATTTCACCTTAAAATAAATAAACTCTTCTTTTTCTAAACTTTACTTGTTACCCCCTTTGTTACATTTGTCCAAATCTTATTTTTTAACACTTTTTGGTGACAGACTGTATATTCTAAAGAAAAAATGTCCTCTATAAGCAGATGAACTTGAATAAACTCTTGATGGTCAATAACACAATGATAATGATGTAACTCATAATATTTGTATTTTTAAGGGAGGACATAATATATCAAAGATAAATATCAGTGTAGATAAAAATAAAGATACCATTGGACAAAGAGACACATTTAAGTTAGAAAAAAAAGCATTGAATTTTGAATGCTTTTCTATCTTCTCAAGTGGTGATTAACATGGCCTATTGGTTATGAAGGCTCAGCAATTTGGAAAAAAATTGCCCTTCTTTCTCAGTGCTTCAATTAGAAGTGGAAAATAAGCTAAGTACTCCATTGAAATACAATGAAGTTCTCTTCCTTCCCAACAGCTTCTGTGCTGGTGCCCACTTTGATTTCATTTCCCCCCTCAAACATGGTTTTGTTGCTCTGATTGTTAATATTGACATAAAACTATCAATACACAAGCTTGGTTCTGTAAACAGGATTAATGAATTGACAAAAATTATGGAAGATAAAATGCTACGTACAGTGGCAGTCTTCAATTCACCCAGACTTTTTCTTTCTCTCCAGCTTTACACACACACACACAGGTGTCATATGAAGGAGACCTTGAGAATGTGGTAAAGCTCCAAGTTTTCTGTAAGATGGGGAGGTGATAGGCTGAGTGTACTAAGAAGCAGTCTTTGGAGGGTTAGCTAAGATGCTCTTAGAAGGGAAAGGACAATATCTGCATGTCACAGCTCTGAAACAAACTTCTGGGAATGTATTCATGCTATATCTACATATTCATCTCAGAGGTCTGCTCTGACTTATTTTAAGAACAATCGAAGTTCTGAAGCTCTGTGTTTCTTTCAGAGACTCAGCATCCTTTGTGTTTTCTCTTCCCAACTGAACACAAAGACACTGCTGCATCCAGTATTCTTAGCTGATGTAAAATATTCCTCAGTGTGTCTGCACACAGTGTCTCTATGTCATTGTCACACCATCTACATTGGCTCACATCTCAATCTCCCTGCCTCTGACTGCTGCAGTTTCTTCACAGGTGAGCTTACTGATCCCGTCACTTACAGGACTTTGGCATTTCAGATTATTATTTACCCCTTTTGCCTCAGATTGCTCAACCCCTAGATACCATGCTTACCTTCCCAGATAGGCCATATTCTGGTTCCTTGATAAAAACATGTTGTAATTAGGAAAGAATTTAAAGAGTTCCAATCTATCGATTTCAGTTTGGCTGGGTCTTTGCATTGAACCACCCTTTTTACTGCACTGACTGAGGATCCAGTCACTGAGACATTCTTGCTGCCAAATTCATCTGGAACATCTGTTCTTTCTCTGATTACTAGGGCTCTCTCATGGCTCTTACATCACAGTTCCCTCTGCAGAGAATAAATAGGTTTGTTGCACTTGATTTCCTGAATCCAGGATCACTCTAGAGGCCTCAATTTACAGTTTTGGGCTTCTGTGTTGATCACCCTTTCACATTTTATACTAAAATCCTGCATCTTTCCCAAACGCCTTTTAAAGCCTGGAAGCCTTGCTTCCTTCCTGGGTATGGAGGCCAGCTCCTAACATCCAGCAGCCCTCCCTGATGCCTACTGCCAATCTGGGTTTTAGAATATCACTATCCCTGGATTCTCTTATTGCTGGTTTTCACCCACCTGTTGGCACATTTCATACTCCTTGGAAATTGAGTACTTATTAATTACCCTGATTGTGCTTGAGATTGCATGATCCCTTGGCCACCAGGCCCTGCCTTCCCAGATCCTGCCATCCTTAAAGCTTTTGTCCATGCTTGCCCAGATCTGTGGATTTTGTGTCAGGGCACATCGCTTGTCTTACTGTGAGTGCAAAATTATTCCATGCCGATTAGACCCTAGATATGAGAACATATATCTTAGTTTATACGTTGAAACATTGATCACAGATCATGTTTCATAGCAGTTTAAATGTATTCCTGAGATAGAGACAAACTTTTTATGAAACTCTTCAAAGAACAGAATCATTGAATGCCCACTTTGCTCTTCCCTGCCTCTCTTATCTCACCCTCTTCTTAATCCATGCAACTATGATTTCCCTGAGTCCCCCATCTCCGATAATGTCTAGTGTCTGAGTATCAGTGTCTACTGTTCTTCACCAAAGTCAAAGATGTACACTTGCTAGGTGAGCAAGACCTTGTCCTCTTCCTGGAATGGAATTTGATTTAGAAGAATCTTTATCCTTCATTCAAACCAGGAGAACTATCCATCTTCCAGAGAATCATTTCAGTCTGTCTTGTTACTAAGCTGTCATTCTTTAAATTCAAGTCTGTGGTCTTATATTTTTAGCTGCCTAAGTTGCTGTGTAAATTGGAGGAAAAATATCCCAATAAAAGAAACCTTTTCCAGAAGGATAAAGCAGTTTGCATCTTCCTTCTCAGAAAACCATGAAAATATGCTAACAGAGGAAATTGAAATATCAGCATACCAACTGCTTCATTTATTTGTACAAGGATTATTATTTTTCATAATTTTGAAAAATACATTAATGAAAATTACCTAGGATGCATTTATTAGATTTACAAAGTCTTCAATATGTTCTGATTAATCAGATTATCATAATTATATATATAATATTTATTTATAATATTATATAAAAATCTCAGTATTAGAGAAAGATTAAAAATAAGAAAGCCTGTAAAACCTAATATCATTGAAATCTGGTACCTGAAAATATAAAAGTATATCTTAAGACAATACAGAAGCAAACTCATGTTCTGGAATTAGAAGTTTTACCTCCTGTTTACAATTGCTGTATATGTATTGCCACCAAAATGGATTCTAAGTCATGGTTGGTTTTTATAAAACTGAGCATTTGTGGGATTCATGTGTTGATAACACCAAGAGATATCTCTGGGTTACTTTCTATTCTTAACTATTTCTATTCTCTGCTACATTATGCCTATTGCCAGCAATCTTCTAAAAGCCATTTAAGAAAAAAGCAATTTGATTATTTTTTGTCTGAGTTAGGTTACTGTTGACTAAGTATATAATGAATTCATATATAATTTATAATATAATGAATTAAAGTTATAGAGCTTACTAATTTATCAATATCTTAGTAAATTGTAAGATTAGTTGTATAGAATTTGTCAATTTATTGATATATCAGTAGTTGTGAAATTAAAAATATTTAACGGTGGCTACCATTTGTTAAGTGTTTATTATGTGTTAGGTGTTTTAACTGTGTGAACTTGATTCATCCACACAACCACACTATGAGGCAGATAATTAATTATTTTACAGATGAGGAAACTGAGATTTAGAGAGATTAAAAATCTTGACCAGATCACTCAGATAATAAGGAGGGGAACTGGGACTTTGCCTGATTCTCATGGTTTTTGTTTTTGTTTTTGTTTTAAACATCATTTACATCATTACCTCAAACGCTCAAAACACAGAGCCAAGGAATAAGGCTTGGTGATAACTTACTAAGTTATTGAGGACATCTACATATCACCATTTTATGTTAGAAATATGTAACAGGGTCCAATCTGGAAGTGATTATGATTCAATACCAATATCAAGTAGGTAAAATGACAGTGTATAAAGCTACATAAAGATATGAGACAGAATAGCTAACAACATTCTACTCTAGATCTCGTAAGTTTCACTCCAGATCAATATGTCAGCTGACGAACCGCACAGTCACATGGGACTGCTCTATTAAAAGCAGTAGGGACTACACCCCTACCAGCCATTGGGAGGAAAAGAGTGGGGAGCACAGGAATGGGTCTGTTTGGCGGATTACTGCCCCCCCCCCCCAATCTCAGGGACGTCTAAGATAAATAAAGCCCACTAAATGGAGAAAACACAAAACGTCTTATGTCTTCACCATTATCAAGGCCATCAAAGAGATGTAAAAAGCACAGCAGCTAACCGTATTCATAAATAGCAAACTAGCATTTGAGAAGGTAGTAAGAACTCAGTCTCATAAATAACTAGATGTATGTTAATTTAATTCTTTTGGAAGGGGAAGTAGAAGAATATAAAACATTAATCACCATCTCAGGAATGATTTATTTTGCATATATGCCTGCAGAGAGAAGGAAAGCTGTTTGCTTTTGGTAGTCTTCCAGCTCCTGCTTTCTTCTTGCTCATCAGGGGGCTGCATTCACATACATCTTCTATATGTCAATAGTAGATTGCCCATCCTCTGCTTTCATGTGTGCAGCCAGAATCCACTGACTTTCATGGGCAAACGGTGGTGAGTTTGCTGTTTGTAATAAAGCTATTATACATCAGACCTCTGGATCAGACGGTCTGATCCAAAGACTGTGGCAGAAGCCCAAGTTATTATTTCTCCCTTATTATAGATGAATGAGCCCCTTTCTTTTTATCTTTTCTTCAGCTTTATTGAGATATAATTGACATATAACATTGTGTAAGTTTAAGGTATACAACATGATGATTTGATATACATGCATTTTGCAATCTGATTACCACAATAAGGTTAGTTAACACATCCATCACCTCACATAGTTACTTTTTTTGTGTGATGAGAACTTTTAAGATCTAATCTCTTAGCAACTTTCAAATATGCAATACGTATTGTTAACTATAGTCACCAAGCTTTAAATTATATCATCAGAACTTATTCATCTTATAACTGGAAGTTTTTACACTTTGAACACCTTCATCCATTTCCCCCATTCTCCTGACCCTGGCAACCACCAATCTACTCTGTTTCTGTGAGTTTGCTGTTTTTTATATTCCACATGTAGGTGAGACCATATAGTATTTATCTTTCTTTGTCTGACATTTTACTTAGCATAATGCCCTATAAGCTCATCCATGCTGTTGCAAATGGCAGGATTTCCGTCTTTTTAAAAATGGCTGAATAATATTCCAGTGTGTGTGTATGTGTGTGTGTGTGACATGTCTATATATCATAATTTCTTTTCTTTATCCATTCATCCACTGGTGGACATTTAGGTTATTTCCATGCCTTGGCTATCATAAATAATGCTACAATGGACATTGGGGTAAAGATATCTTTTCAAATTACTGTTTTTGTTTTCTTTGAGTAAATACTCAGAAGTGAAATTGCTGGATCATATGGTAGTTCTATTTTTTATTTTTTGAGGAACCTCCATACTGTTTTCTCTAGTGGCTGCACCAATTTATACTCCCACAAATAGTGCATAAGTGTTCCCTTTTCTCCATATCCTTGCTAGTACTTGTCATCTCTTGTTCTTTTTTTCTTTTTTTTTTTAAATAATGACCATCCTATCAGGTGTGACCTGATAGCTCATTGTGGTTTTGATTTGCATTTCCCTGATGATTAGTGATGTTGAGCATCTTTTCATGTACCTGTTGGCCATCCGTATGTCTTTTTTGGAAAAACGTCTATTCAGGTTCTTTGTGAATGGACCCCTCTCTAAGAAAACATGCCTTTTATCAGAAATATGGCTTTCTGAATTTCCTGACTGACACAGGTCGGTACACACATTGTTGAGGGAATCACTTTCCCATTAAGAGTGATTGAAAAGTTCATCTAATACACTGATAAAATATAACTTCCATAGTCAGTTTGATTTTTAGCCTACTTGGGTCTATTTGTATCAGGACTTTTAGAAGTAAAACAGAACATTTAAACTTAAAAACTAACTCAAGCTACCTAGGAAATAACAATTCTCTCTATACATTTGTCCCTTGGTAACCACAGAGGATTGGTTCCAGAGGCTCCCTCCATTACCAAATTCTGCAGATGCTCAAGTTCCTTATATCAAATGGTGCATATTTGCATATAACTTTGGCACACCCTCCGTATACTTTAAATCATCTCTAGATTACTTACAATACCTAATACAATGTAAATGCTGTGTAAATAGTTGCTGGTGTGCAGCAAATTCAAGTTTTGCTTTTTCGAAATTTCTGAATTTTTTTCAAACATTTTAAAGTCAAGGTTAGTTGAATCCACAGATGCAGAATCCATGGATATAAAGGGTCGACTGTACACAGATCACCATGCATAGACAACCCAGTAACAAGATCCAATATACTAAACCTGAAGTCAAGGAGGGCTGTGGACAGGAGGGTAGAGCTAGTGGTATGTCACTGGTTTGACTTTTTCTTTTTACCAGAAAACACCCAACTGCAAAAGTTAATCACAGAAAAAGATTTTACAAAGGGCTTGTATAAAGTAGTTGCCAATTTTTAAAATTGTTTGGCCACAGTTTTCAAAATGACCAACTCCAAAATACAAATTTTTGTTTTGGCCTTGCCAAGACTCATGTTTTATTTATGGAAATTTGTAAATTATATGTATCCTGTAATGCATATTTTTAAGCTTGTACAAATGAGAATATTGCTTCTTAAAACTTATCAAGAGATTACAAATATTTATAACTATTTCATTATTACTCAACACATTGCTGCAAGTCTCATTAGTTATGTCTTTCAGGGAATTTTCTCCTGAAAACCTTTAGTGAAGGTTATTCTTACTCAGGTGGGTTCCATGCTTCTGAAGAGGTCAGAAAGGATTTGAACTAAATCTGATATTTAAACTGAAGATCAGGATGGACCATATAATTTATATTGATGAGTCTGGTGCTTTGTATAGTTTGTAAACTAGCACTAAAAATTACCAAAATGAATTCTAATAAAGGTTTGAGTAACAACAATGTTTATTGGAATAAGTGGTTAGTTCTCAAATATAAGAACTTTTTTGAAGGAGAGCACTCACTTGGAACCATGTTTTAATGTGTTTGTTAAAAACACTTACTTAAAAATCACTCTTTTTAGCAGGAGACCAAAAGCTAGACACTGAGCTGAGTGTGTCTAATTTTAACTTTCAAATTTCCCCCAGTCTAGAAGTAGCCATCTCTTGCTCAAGGATGGAGTCTATCTCCTGGATTAATTTATTTTACCCTGGAGACAAATATTAGAAAGCAACATCTTTTGTGCTTATAGTTAGTAAACCACAGCCCAAGTTAAAAGTACTATCAATGTACCAAAAATGATGCAGGGTGGGGAATTGCTTCATGACAGTAAAGTTTATTTTCTGCAAAAAATGACACAAAGGATTTTTTTACTTCCCAGGAAAGGAAGTAAGGTTTATTCTCTACTGAAAATAAATGAGAAAAATATTGCTGCTTCCAAACTCTAGGTAGGAATCAAAACACTTTAATAACATATATTTAAATGTTTACCTATTAAAAAAATTCTAAAGTGCTTTTTAAAGAACAGTAGAATTAGAATATCCTAAACCACACAAATTGAGGGTAACAACAGCATCAAAGTAACAGATACAAATTGGCATTTCTGTGGATAAACTATGCCTATTTTGCAGAAAGTCTAGACCCAAATGCATTGGGCTTCCCAAAGAGGATGTTTGATATGACCTCTGGGAACCAGGGCTCTTGGTCACCCTGGGGGTACTTGCTGTGGGTGCTCTCCTCAGCATTGTTTTGATGTGGAGGAGCTCCTGTGGGCTGTAGAACCAAAAGCAGCATTTGGACCAGTCAAGTCTGCAAAGGGCCCCTCTACTGTCCATAGTGCCCATCTTAGAGGAATCTGCTGACACTGATATTGCTGACACCTTGAACTTTCTCATAGAGATCCAACTGGGGGAAAGAAAGTTTATGTTTTACTCCCTCTGTTAGTGTATCCCATTGTAAGACTGGAGCAAGAGTCCAGGGACTGGACTGAGGAGCAATTTGAATGAGATATTTGCAGTGCTCACCGTCACCTCACCATCCTTATTCTGGCGCAGTAGCTTTACACCAAATTTGTGGGTGCAGCATTCTCATTTCTAATGATGAGTTACTTTTTTCCCCTGCAAGTGTTTCTCAGCCTCCTATGCAAATAAACCTTGGCTGTTCTGTGCCACCAGTTATCCAGAACAGATTTTCCCAGTTCTTTGGTGGGTAAAACTTATCCTGCAAACGCGAAGACCCCTGATGTGGGGTTTCTGTAAATGAGCTAACTCTTTATTTTCCAGGGCTTTGTAACATGGAGGTAGTTACTATCTCTTGTGACTTTTGCCTTAACCACTTCCGGATATGTCAGAGAAATTTTAAAAAAAATCATAATAAATATAACAAAAAGTTGCTAACATTTATTAAGTCCTCCTATATGCCACACATAGTTCTACATTGTGTTTTGTATTGACTAACTCATTTACTCTTCAGAATAACCTTTTAATGTAGGTGCAGTTATTTCTTCCATTTTATTGTAAGGACACGGGCACATAGAAGTTAAGTAACTGACAGAAGTCACTCCCACTGGATTCAGATGACTAGCAAGAAAGGGGAAGAAAGAGGAGTGAAATTTTGCCTTCATTATATTTTCTTCTGTATTCCTAATTTCAAAGGCAATTAAGTGAAATTAAAGAATATTTCTCTGGCATAAATGGTAAGCCCCACCAAAGCAGGGGCCATGCCTTTTTTCTCTCTCCATAGTATCTCTGGTGCCTAGTACAAAAGAGACACTCAATATTCATGTTACAAATGAATGAATAATCTAAAAAACTTTCAGTTGCTTTTTTTTTTTTTAATGTGTCTTTCATTCTTTTTCTTGTCTTTCCAATTTCTGTTGTCTTAATCTGTACTAAAGAATTACTAAACACTGTCTGGATTAGTGGGTTGACGACGCTCCTTGTCAATAACTTATATAGCTTTCTGTTGGCTCTAATTTCTAACAGAAGAATTGGGGCTGGTTTGAGAGATGAATCAGTTAAGAGGCTGTTTTCCTTACAGATCTCATCAACAAGACTTCTCTGAGATGTGTACTGAGAAGCATACTGAAATGCAGAGTTCATATCTAGATGGGTGAGCACAGCTTTCATGGCTTTTCTAAGATCCTTTATTGTATACTGTTTTATTAATTATTTCTGGTAATAAGATGAGTTTCAAAAAATAATCTCTGGTTGTATGTGTAAGTTGACAACATTGATAGAGCTATTTAAGTTATAGGTAATGTATTCTTTAAATTGACTTACAAATGAGTATAATACATATAGAGGCCATGCGAGTACATGGCTTATGAACTAGGCCATGGTCCTGAGGAGGGAACTGTATATTAGTTCTGTTCTTTGTAGTTGCTAAAAGTTTATTTGATTATTAATCCTATAATTCCTCATATTTTCACACCTTCTGGCTCTCTTCAGCTTCTTGGTTCTGAGGCATCATGCTAAACATCTTTATTAGAGGAATAATGAAATAGCTTCATTTCATACAATGCTTTCTTTTAAACTCTTTGATAGCATCCTGGAATTTAAAAACATCCATTCATAAATTATTTTTATGATTGGACCTTGATCAATTTACTTGAACTTAGTGTGCCCTCTTCTCCATTTGCAGCTAAAAGGGTAGTAGTCTTGACCTACTTTTTAGAAGAGCCCCTAAAAATGATTAATTGAGCCTTCCTTATAGAGTACTTTAAAAATATATAATTGCTCCGCATATAGGAAAAAACCGATCAGAATTTTAAAAAAATGTTTAAAAATAGTTAGGTGAAAATTTCAAGATGGAAACAGGGACTTGCTAATGCTGAATAAGGCAGAAGAGCATATTTTTGTCAGTCAGTTTCACTAGTTTAAGTAAAGCCTATTTAACTATAAAAATCTATTTAATCAGTGATAGAGTCATTTCATTTTAGTGACTGCCTAATTGTAGGGAAGCTCTGCAGCACAATCATGACCTCCTTCTGTTGTGCTCAGCTCAAGACTACCTTTAATGAATTGTGATGTTGGAGCAGTTCCCTTGATTACAGCACTTTAATAAATAAGTGGCTAGACAAATTTACCAGCTAGGAGAGAAGAGGAACAAATGGAGCTGTAAATCCTATAAGAATAGTTTTATCATTTAAAAAAATTTTATGGATTATTTAAATTGTGCTTCTCTAATCATAATCGTTTATAACATTTCATTGTGTTTAATAGCATTTGCTTTGATTGAATCATTATCATAGTTAGTTAAAAAGAACTCATAGTTAAAAAGAAAAAGTTGCTCATAGTTAAACTCATAGTTAAAAAGAAAAAGTTGCTCTAATATCTACCTTACAGTATCTTTTCAATTATGTGAAAGATAACTGAAGCTATGTGAATGTGGTTTCCTTTTCTGTCCCTAGAAAGAGACCATAATAGAGAAATTTCATTTGTAGAAAATTTATATTTTGTAGTCCCTTATCCACTTACTATAACATTTCAGATTTATTTATTTACAGTTTAATTTTGCACACTCACCCATTCTGATTGCCCTCTCACAAATTTTAATATTCCCATTCAGTTTTGGCAGTATAGCAGTAGAGAGAGAAATTTTCCTGTTTTTGTTCTTTTTGGATAGATCCACAACATTATAGAGAAAATTTTAAAAGATTTCAGTCTTCCCGTATGCCAGAATTTTGGGGAAACCTTTGATTAATTGATCTTATCCCGCTCTCTACTACTCCAGCTCTGATTTCAGAGGGTATAGATGGGGAGGACCCTCACTTTCTCTCTGCTTTGCATGGTCCACTAGACCTTCTGCAGCTTTCCTAGGTTGATATGAGAGTGAACGAAAATGTCATTGTTGCAGAAGTCAAGCAGGGGCTCACAACCAATTGTGTGAATGTTTTGCTTTTCCTGTACCTTGTCTTTGCTCATGCAACTTTTAGAGTCTAGGCATGTGTTTGTGTGTGTATGTGTGTGTGTGTGTGTGTGTTTGAGCGAGAGAAATAGCAGTCTACTCTAATAATACCGTAATCACAACCAGGAAAGACGTGCTTCATCAATTCTCTGGCAGTAACTGCAGTTCCTATGGAAAGAAAAAGTGTTGTGGTCACAAAGCACCGAGCTGATCTCCCTGTGCTATGTGACTGCTTCCCACTAGCTATCTATTTTACATTTGGTAGTGTATATATGTCCATGCCACTCTCTCACTTCGTCCCAGCTTACCCTTCCCCCACACTGTGTCCTCAAGTCCATTCTCTACATCTGCGTCTTTATTCCTGTCCTGCCCCTAGGTTCTTCAGAACCATTCTTCTTTTTTAGATTCCATATATATGTATAGCTGATTCACTTTGTTATAAAGCAGAAACTAACACACCATTGTAAAGCAATTATCCTCCAATAAAGATGTTAAAAATAAATAAATAAAAAGTCAAAAAAAAAAAAAAAGAAAAAGTGCTGTGGTACAGTAGAAAAAATATAGGCTTTGTAGTAAGAAACATCCAAGTTCAAATTCCAGCTCTGAATTCACAGATAATTAGCTCTAATTTGCTTTGCAAATTCATTAAACCCATCTGAATCTGTTTTCTTATCTGTAAAATGGGAATAATAATACAAACCTCATAGGGTTATTATTAGTATTTACTAAGTAAAGTATGAAAATTATATGGAACCTTATATGTTTTCAATAAATGTGTTCTCTTCTATTCCTTAGTACTCCAGTGAGTTGGCTTACCACAAAACACAGAAATATAACAAAATTTGAATCAGAACTATCAAATTACAAGTAATAAAAAAGAGGGTAAAACAATTAGGCTAAAGAAACACCTAATGTTATTTACTGTGATTAATTGTAGTACTTAGTTTTCAGATTCTTGAAGGGTGAGGTAGCAAGATAAACACAGTAGGTTATATTATTGTCAATATTTGAGAAAAGAAAATAGAACTCACCAGGTTTTTTGGTACTAGTGTTTTTAATATTAAATATTAAGTATCTTTACTCATTCTATATCTCAGATTTCATTAAAATTTTAATTAAAAGTTAATTGCAAATTCAATAGAGAAGAGGGAGCCTCGTCAAAGAATGGATGGACATTTCTCTGCTATAGGTTTAGTCATCTCTTTGTTAACAAATAAAGGTAATCTTGCTAGAACACTCTTGTAATATTTGAACTGGAGATTATTCTATTGTATAAATAGTGGAAAAAGAAAATCTGACTAAATGGAGGACTAGTGAGATAATGGCTGCTACATGTTTTCTTTCAGTTCTATGAATTCCGGGGGATGGATTGGTGTTTTCTTGCCTCAATTTCTTCATTAGTCACTGCATACATGTAGACCTTTTCCAGAAGTCCCTGAAATTGTCCAGTTGTTTCCTCATTGATCCGATGCCAATGTTCTATCAATATTTCTTCTCCCCCACCATCTCACACATATCTCTCTCCCCAAAGTCCATTGTTCTCATTGGTTAAGAAGTCTTCCTCACTTGAAAAAAGTGTGAAGACTTTTGATTTTTTAAAGCACTCCTAACTTTATACTATTATTATTAATTTTTTATACTTTTAATATAGAGGAGAGGTGTAATGTTTCCAAATTCCTGGCAGATATTACTCTTTGGGATTTGCCAATGAGAAATTGGAATTCTTTGGAATTACACAAATCATAAATGATTCTTAAAATATTTCCAACATTCTTCATGGTATTTATGGATATGTGAGTAAATTATAACAAATATAAATAAAATATTAAATTTAGTAGCATTTTCAAAGAACTGTAGCCATAGTGCATATTCAAACACTGGTAAACACCAGTGAAGAAAACTAGGTTATCTTGAAATAGCATAATGTTCTTAATCCTAGTAAAGTTAATGTCACTCACTGTACAGGATCATGTGCCAAAGTAGCTAATGTAACGACTTATTTTATTTCCTAAACTTGTTATTTCTTAGGACATTATTCATAGGATTTGTTTAAATTTGTTTAAATTATATTATGCATGTAAATTGATTCTTTTATTTGCAAGCATGATTCACTGTTAGTAGCAACAAGGGTATGAACACACATTTAGAACTTGGTCATAGGCACAAACAATATTGCCTATCAGATCAGGAAATTTCTCTCCTTCTGCTCCTGTTCAGTTCCCAGAAATGTTGACCTCAACTTCTGAATCTCCTGTCATTGTTTCCCGCTACCACTCTCTCAATTAGATTTCTTTGAACCAAGTTGTCTCTTGGTTGATTGTTGTGTTTTAATTCTTACAAGAGAATTATTATACCTTTTCCCACTTTCTCCATTTCTCAACTGAGTTTTCTCCTGATCCCAGAGAAACATATAAATTACTCTAGAAATGCTGGGAGGGGATTCCTTATGGAAACACTACGAAATAAACCCTCTTTTTAGGGTAGTGATTTTCAGCCTTGGTGGCACTTTAAATTCACTTGGATGCTATTTTAGAAATACATGTGCCTGGGTGGTGGATCCCAGGAAGTTGATTTAATAAGGTATATTTTAAAAAATCCTATTGATTCTGTTGTGTAGCCAAATTTGAGACCTCTCCTCAAGGAACTGCCCAATGAATTACTCCTCATTCTATAATTTAAGTATACACTTATAAGTATTTTTCATTCTTTCATTGTAGGTAAATTCATTTTTATAATCTCTGAAATAGTTTGTAAAATTCTTGAAGAAAAATGTATTTACTGTTGGAAACTTATTTTTGATCAGCAATTTCAGAACCTTGGAGGTTTATTATTACATTTTGGCAGTTGTAAGTATTTAATTGATCTTATTTTTTAGTTATTAAAGAAATACATATGTTTATTTAAAAATAAAGTTATGCAGAATTACTTATAATGGAAACAAGACTTACTTATTCCATCTCCTTCTCCAGAAACAACTGTTTTTAATTTTTCAGTTGTTTGTCCCAGTTGTCATCTTAGCATTTCTAAGTAATATGATTATGCTGATATTTCTTAATAAATTATTTTTTTTTGACATCTTCTATTTATTTTCTGCCATGATAGCAAGGATTTAGTCATTTATTCTCCCCCAACATTTCCTCTATCCTTCTGTTAAATTACATTATTATTTTTCAATCTTATGCTGGCTACTTTTCTAACTTTAATTTATGTATTTCCATCATTTTTTCTTCCACATTACCTATGAGCTGTATCTCTTGACTCATCACTTTATAAGATGAGAATATTAGCACCCATGCCGTTCTCTTCAGCTCTCCCATATCTCCCAACTTCTGTCATTTTTACTTTTGCATCATCAAAGTTGATGAAAACATATCATTTTATAATATATACTTTCTGTTTGCCTATAGATTAGTTTTAAAATTTGATAGCTAATATACATTTTCACATTATTCTGACTATATAAGAGTAGTAAATGGAAGCGCCAATCAGGCTTTTGTACATCAAAATGCTCTGCTCCCATTTCTTCATTGTTTTCTTTTGTATTTTGTCATCATTAAAAAAAAAAAAATTAAGACCCCAAATCTTACCCTTGTCTTAGGGTTTGGCAATCCCATTTGGAAAATGTTTATATTTGATATTCTTTCTTGACCCCCTTTCTCAGACACTACTACCCTCAATCACTGGCTGCTCTAAAAATCTTGACTAAATCTTGACTCAAAACTGTTATCTTGGAACTTCCATCTAGGTTAAGAATTATTTTCTCATATTTTGAATGCATTAGTATATCATTTTCTAGCATGTAGTATTGATGATAAGTCTTCTGCTGGTAATTTTCTTTTATTTGTAGGTAAATTTTAATCTCACCTGAAGCATTTTGAATTTTTTCTTTATCCAAAGAGAACTCCAAAATTTCACAGCAAAGTGTCTAGATGTGTCTATTATTTGATTTATTATGTTGAGCACTTAGTCTGCTCTTTCAACCCTGAGATCATGTCCCTTAGTTCTGAGAAATTCTCACTCATTTTTCCTTTGATGTTTTTCTTGTCTCTGTCCACTCTGGTCTGAGCTTCTGAATTCTAGTTGATTAGATGTTGGACTTCTTGGATGATGCATTGATATACTCTTGATATCTTTTATATTTTCTCATTTTTCTGTCTTCTTTTACTAGTTTTTTAGTAATATTTATTTTTTTAATCTTTCAATGATTTCTATTAAGTTTTAAAGATATTATTAATCTTAATTTCAAGAGATATTATTGGATTACCCCCACAACAGTGTATCTATCTGTCTGTCTACCTACCTACCTACCTACCTATTATCTTTATTTCTATATGTACTGATCTATTTTTGAGGATTTTATTTCCATTATTTTAATATTCTCTTCTACCCCCTGAATTATGTCCATTTCCTCTAGAATAACATTTTTCTGTTTAACCTGAGTTTCTCTATTTCATGTTGCATGTTTGTCTCAAAGATATCATTATGCTTTGCTGCCTAATCATACTTAAAAATAAAACCATAAAAGCACATCATAATTCAGTGCACAGTTGGGGCCTTTGATAGGTTTATTTTAGAGCAGTTGGGCAGATATGTGACTGTTACAGCTGTTTGAAAATGACAGAAATTAAGAGACACTTTTTCTGGGGCTCAGGAAATCCTTTAGAGAAGAGACTTGATTTTTTTGTCCAAGCAGTAGATATCTGGGTGCCAGATGAAAATAAAGAGAAGTGGGGAGGGGCCTGAACCAAGATGGTGGAGTAGAAGGACGTGCTCTCACTCCCTCTTGTGAGAACACCAGAATCACAACTAGCTGCTGGACAGTCATTGACAGGAAGACACTGGAACTCACCAAAAAAGATACCCCACATTCAAAGACAAAGGAGAAGCCACAATGAGATGGTAGGAGGGGCGCAATCACAATAAAATCAAGTCTCATAACTGCTGGGTGGGTGACTCACAGACTGGAGAACACTTATACCACAGAAGTCCACCCACTGGAGTGAAGGTTGTGAGCCCCACGTCAGTCTTCCCATCCTGGGGGTCCGGCAACAGGAGGAGGAATTCCTAGAGATTCAGACTTTGAAGGCTAGTGGGATTTGATTACAGGACTTTGAAAGGACTGGGGGAAACAGAGACTCCACTCTTGGAGGACACACACGAAGTAGTGTGCAAATCAGGACCAGGGGAAGGAGCAGTGACCCCAGGGGAGACTGAACTAGACCTACCTGCTGGTGTTGGAGGGTCTCCTGCAGAGGCGGGGAGTGGTTGTGGCTCACTGTGAGGACAAGGACACTGGCAGCAGAAGTTCTGGGAAGTACTCCTTGGGGTGAGCCCTCCCAGAGTCTGCCATTAGCCCCAGCAAAGAGCCTAGGTAGCGTCCAGTGTTGGGTTGCCTCAGGCGAAACAACCAACAGAGAGGGAACCCAACCCCACCCATCAGCAGTCAAGCAGATTAAAGTTTTACTGAGCTCTGCCCACCAGAGCAACAGTCAGCTCTATCCACCACGAGTCCCTCCCATCAGGAAACTTGCACAAGCCTCTTAGATAGCCTCATCCACCAGAGGGCAAACAGCAGAAGCAAGAAGAGCTACAATCCTGCAGCCTGTGAAACAAAAACCACATTCACAGAAAGACAGACAAGATGAAAAGGCAGAGAGCTATGTACCAGATGAAGGAACAAGATAAAACCCCAGAAAAACAACTAAATGAAGTGGAGATAGGGAACCTTCCAGAAAAAGAATTCAGAATAATGAGAGAGAAGATGATCCAGGAACTCGGAAAAAGAATGGAGGCAAAGATCGAGAAGTTGCAAGAAATGTTTAACAAAGACCTAGAAGAATTAAAGAACAAACAAACAGAGATGAACAATACAATCACTGAAATGAAAACTACACTACAAGGAATCAATTACAGAATAACTGAGGCAGAAGAACGGATAAGTGACCTGGAAGACACAATGGTGGAATTCACTGCTGTGGAACAGAATAAAGAAAAAGAATGAAAAGAAATGAAGACAGCCTAAGAGACCTCTGGGACAACATTAAATGCAACAACATTCGCATTATAGGGGTCCCAGAAGGAGAAGAGAGAGAGAAAGGACCAGAGAAAATATTTGAAGAGATTACAGTCAAAAACTTCCCTAACGTGGGAAAGGAAATAGCCACCCAAGTGCAGGAAGTGCAGTGAGTCCCATACAGGATAAACCCAAGGAGAAACAGGCTGAGACACATAGTAATCAAATTGACAAAAATTAAAGACAAAGAAAAATTATTGAAAGCAGAAAGGGAAAAATGACAAATAACATACAAGGGAACTTCCATAAGGTTAACAGCTGATTTCTCAGCAAAAACTCTACAAGCCAGAAGGGAGTGGCATGATATACTTAAAGTGATGAAAGCAAAGAACCTACAACCAAGATTACTCTACCCGGCAAGGATCTCATTCAGATTCGATGGGGAAATCAAAAGCTTTACAGACAAGCAAAAGCTAAGAGAATTCAGCACCACCAAACCAGCTCTACAACAAATGCTAAAGGAACTTCTCTAAGTGGGAAGAACAAGAGAAGAAAAGAACCTACAAAAACAAACCCAAAACAATGAAGAAAATGGTCATGGGAATATACATATTGATAATTACCTTAAACGTGAAAGGATTAAATGTTCCAACCAAAAGACACAGGCTTGCTGAATGGATACAAAAACAAGACCCATCTATATGCTGTCTACAAGAGACCCACGTCAGATCTAGGGACACATACAGACTGAAAGTGAGGGGATGGAAAAAGATATTCCATGCAAATGGAAATCAAAAGAAAGCTGGAGTAGCTATACTCATATCACATAAAATAGACTTTAAAATAAAGAATGTTACAAGAGACAAGGAAGGACACTACATAATGATCAAGGGATCAATCCAAGAAGAAGATATAACAATTATAAATATATATGCACACAACATAGGGGCACCTCAATACATAAGGCAATTGCTAACAGCTATAAAAGAGGAAATCGACAGTAACACAGTAATAGTGGGGGACTTTAACACCTCACTTACACCAATGGACAGATCATCCAGACATAAAATTAATAAGGAAACACAAGCTTTATTTATTTTTTTTTTCCACACACACACACTGTATTTTATTTTTACAAGAGATAAATAGACTGACACCAAGCATTGTACATGGATGACCACAACAAAAGCAACGATGATTGCACTTACCAAACATGAAACACACTCATACTATGTCATAATATTGACATTCAGTCCAGTAATCCTCCACTGTAACAGCTCCTTTACTTTGCAGTGAAAATTGATTTGTATATTCTTTGCCTCTGAGTCCTTGTGGGATTTTTTTTTTTTTTTTAATTCAGACAGAAAGTCACAAAAATTATACTCATCCTCATCAGTTCACTCAGTCCCATGTAATTAATTTTTTTTTTCATCTTGATCTTTTGTTAGCACTTTTATGAGTTCATCAGTTTTTCATTAGAGTTCTGAAAATGCTTATTCATTCAGTACAGGTTTCTGGTAACTGACTGTACTGCTGAACTGAAACACAAGCTTTAAATGACACAATAGACCTGATAGATTTAACTGATATTTATAGGACATTCCATCCCAAAACAGCAGATTACACTTACTTCTCAAGTGCGCACGGAACATTCTCCAGGATAGATCACATCTTGGATCACAAATCAAGCCTCAGTAAATTTAAGAAAATTGAAATCATATCAAGCATCTTTTCTGACCACAATGCTATGAGATTAGAAATGAATTACAGGGAAAAAAAACGTAAAAAAACACAAACACATAGAGGCTAAACAATACGTTACTAAATAACCAAGAGATCACTGAAGAAATCTAAGACGAAATCGAAACATACCTAGAGACAAATGACAATGAAAACACGATGATCCAAAACCTATGGGATGCAGCAAAAGCAGTTCTAAGAGGGAAGTTTAGAGCTATACAAGCTTACTTCAAGAACGAAGAAAAATCTCAAATAAACCATCTAACCTTACACCTAAAGGAACTAGAGAAATCACAAACAAAACCCAAAGTTAGCAAAAGGAAAGAAATCATAAAGATCAGAGCAGAAATAAATGAAATAGAAACAAAGAAAACAATAGCAAAGATCAATAAAACTAAAAGATGGTTCTTTGAGAAGATAAACAAAATTGATAAACCATTAGCCAGACTCATGAAGAAAAAGAGGGAGAGGACTCACATCAATACAATTAGAAATGAAAAAGGAGAAGTTACAACAGACACCACAGAAATACAAAGCATCCTAATAGACTACTACAAGCAACTCTATGCCAATAAAATGGACAACCTGGAAGAAATGGACAAATTCTTAGAAAGGTATAACCTTCCAAGACTGAACCAGGAAGAAATAGATAATACGAACAGACCAATCACAAGGAATGAAATTGAAACTGTGATTAAAAATCTTCCAAGAAACAAAAGTCCAGGACCAGATGGCTTCACAGGCGAATTCTATCAAACATTTAGAGAAGAGCTAACACCCATCCTTCTGAAACTTTTCCAAAAAATTGCAAAGGAAGGAACACTCTCAAACTCATTGTATGAGGCTACCATCACCCTGATACGAAAACCAGACAAAGATACTACAAAAAAAAAAAAAAAAAACATTACAGACCAATATCACTGATGAATATAGATGCAAAAATCCTCAACAAAATACTAGCAAACAGAATCCAACAACACACTAAAAGAATCATACACCATGATCAAGTGGGATTTATCCCAGGGATGCAAGGATTCTTCAATATACGTAAATCAATCAATGTGATACACCATATTAACAAATTCAAGAAGAAAAACCGTATGATCATCTCAATAGATGCAGAAAAAACTTTTGACAAAATTCAACACCCATTTATGATACAAACTCTCCAGAAAGTGGGCATAGAGGGAACCTACCTCAACATAATAAAGGCCATATACGACAAACCCACAGCAAACATCATTCTCAATGGTGAAAAACTGATAGCATTTCCTCTAGCATCAGGAACAAGACAAGGATGTCCACTCTCATCACTATTATTCAACATAGTTTTGGAAGTCCTAGCCACGGCAATCAGAGAAGAAAAAGAAATAAAAGGAATACAAATTGGAAAAGAAGAAGTAAAACTGTCACTGTTTGCAGATGACATGATACTATACATAGAGAATCCTAAATATGCCACCAGAAAAGTACTAGAGCTAATCAATGAATTTGGTAAAGTTGTAGGATACAAAATTAATGCACAGAAATCTCTTGCATTCCTATACACTAATGATGAAAAATCTGAAAGAGAAATTATGGAAACACTCCCATTTACCATTGCAACAAAAAGAATAAAATACCTAGGAATAAACCTACCTAGGGAAACAGAAGACCTGTATGCAGAAAACTATAAGACACTGATGAAAGAAATTAAAGATGATACCAACAGATGCAGAGATATACCATGTTCTTGGATTGGAAGAATCAACATTGTGAAAATGACTATACTACCCAAAGCAATCTACAGATTCAATGCAATCCCTATCAAATTACCAATGGCATTTTTTACGGAATTAGAACAAATCATTTCAAAATTTGTATGGAGACACAAAAGACCCCGAATAGCCAAAGCAGTCTTGAGGGAAAAAACGGAGCTGGAGGAATCAGGCTCCCTGACTTCAGACAATACTATAAATCTACAGTAATCAAGACAATATGGTACTGGCACAAAAACAGAACCATAGATCAATGGAACAAGAAAAACCCAGAGATAAACCCACACACCTATGGTCAACTAATCTACGACAAAGGAGGCAAGAATATACAATGGAGAAAAGACAGTCTCTTCAATAAGTGGTGCTGGGAAAACTGGACAGCTACATGTAAAAGAATGAAATTAGAACACTCCCTAACACCATACACAAAAATAAACTCAAAATGGATTGGAGACCTAAATGTAAGACCAGACACTATAAAACTCTTAGGGAAAACATAGGAAGAACACTCTTTGACATAAATCACAGCAAGATCTTTTTTGATCCACCTCCGAGAGTAATGGAAATTAAAACAAAAATAAACACATGGGACCTAATGAAACTTAAAAGCTTTTACACAGCAAAGGAAACCATAAAGAAGACGAAAAGACAACCCTCAGAATGGGAGAAATATTTGCCAGTGAATCAACGGACAAAGGATTAATCTCCAAAATATATAAACAGCTCATGCAGCTCAATATTAAAGAAACAAACAACCCAATCCAAAAATGGGCAGAAGACCTAAATAGACATTTCTCCAAAGAAGACATACAGATGGACAAGAAGCACATGAAAAGCTGCTCAATATCACTAATTATTAGAGAAATGCAAATGAAAACTACAATGAGGTATCACCTCACACCAGTTAGAATGGGCATCATCAGAAAATCTACAAACAACAAATGCCGGAGAGGGTGTGGAGAAAAGGGAACCTTCTTGCACTGTTGGTGGGAATGTAAATTGATACAACCACTATGGAGAACACTATGGAGGTTCCTTAAAAAACTAAAAATAAAATTTCCATATGATCCAGCAATCCCAGTACTGGGCATATACCCAGAGAAAACCACAATTCAAAAAGACACATGCACCCCAATGTTCATTGCAGCACTATTTACAATAGCCAGGTCATGGACACGATCTAAACGCCCATCGACAGATGAATGGATAAAGAAGAAGTGGTACATATATACAATGGAATATTACTCAGTCATAAAAAGGAACAAAATTGGGTCATTTGTTGAGACGTGGATGGATCTAGAGACTGTCTAGAGTGAAGTAAGTCAGAAAGAGAAAAACAAATATCGTATAATAACGCATGTATGTGGAATGTAGAAAAATGGTACAGATGAACTGGTTTGCAGGGCAGAAGTTGAGACACAGATGTAGAGAACAAACGTATGGACATCAAGCATGGAAAGCAGCGGGTGGGTGGGGGTGGTGGTGTGATCAATTGGACAATTGGGATTGACATGTATACACTGATGCATATAAAACTGATGACTAATAAGAACCTGCTGTATAAAAAATAAATAAAATAAAATTCAAAAACTCAAAAAAAAAAAAAAAAGCCACAATGTCAGAGACAAGAAAATGTCCAGTGATACAGATAGTTCAGTAAATTATGTATTTCCATTACAAATGATGTTCTAGAACAGTATACAATTTCTTAAGAGATTATAGGATAGGAAAGATATTCAGGAGAAATAGTGAAGTAAAAAATTCATATTAGTGGGGCTTCCTTGGTGGCGCAGTGGTTAAGAATCCGCCTGCCGATGCAGGGGACACGGTTTCGAGCCCTGGTCCGTGAAGATCCCACATGCCGCAGTGCAACTAAGCCTGTGAGCCACAAGTACTGAGCCTGTGCTCTAGAGCCAGCAAGCCACAACTACTGAGCCCACGCTCCACAACTACTGAAGCCCACATGCCTAGAGCCCGTGTTCCGCAACGAGAAGCCACCACGATGAGAAGCCCGCGCACCGCAACGAAGAGTAACCCCCGCTTGTCGCAACTAGAGAAAGCCCATGCACAGCAACGAAGACCCGATGCAGCCAAAAGTAAATAAATAAAAATAAATTTGTAAAAAAATTTCATATTATTAAATAATACGTATGATCCTATATTTGTGAAAAAGTTTATACATACACATGTACGCATAGAGAAAAGGACTCAACCCTGATGTTCACAGTGCCTCTCTTTGCATGGCAGGGAGGAGACTATAAATATCCCTTTTAAGGAAATAAACAATATTTTGCTTCTCTTAATTTTGTTTTGAATTACAATTTTAAAACTATAATAAACTTTTTAAAGGAAAAAAAAAGAGAGAGGTGGGAGCTTGACTTTTAATTAATGTTCCTGTTTTTAACCCCAAGTCTTACCCTTGTCGTGGGGTTTGAAAATCCTAATGTCTACCCTCTGCTGTCTCTCTTTTCAAGCCTACTTCCCTGGGCAGTGACTTCTTTTTCCCACGTCATCATTTTTGTTTCACTTCCTTCCCTTTGTAATTCTTTCCTTGTGGACACAGGCTGCCCACCCAAATGCCCATATGGCTCAGGCAGGTAATTAAATAAATGAAGAAGACTGGTCCTTGAAAATAGACTTGATGTGCCCTGGAATGGAGATATTGCCACTACTCAGTTTCAGTTATTATGCTTTATTTCTTTACAATTAATTTAGTGAATTTTCCAGAGGCAAAAATGATATACACATATGGTTGGCCTGTCATCTTGACTCAGTGGTCCTCTTAGGTACTAAAATCTAAAAGAAATGTATTATTTCTTGTTGGGGGGGGGCTTTAGGTCTTATTACTTTCCATCAGAGTCCTCTAAACTACCTTAAATGAATATAGGTTCTAGGTTAAACCATGTCCTTGCCATGTACAACCAACCTCAAGCCGTATCAAAAATCAAACATTGTATTTCCTATTAAAAAAATTTCAATGTAGGAGGCTCTGAATAATCTAAAAGACAGTAATTTTATTTTGATTTTACAGTACCATGGCAGCATGCTTCATGTTTCTTTCTCATTTGGACCCTAGGTATAAATTTAGGGTTGAATATTGAGACATAACTCAGGGAGAGTGATTCTGCTTGGGTCTAGGTTAACGTGGTTCATTTATATAGCTTTCTGGTTCCATAACTTGATCCAAAGATAAGACTGAGTTTAATATGTAACCTGAGAATCAGATAGATGGCATATTCTTTGGTGGTGGTCATTTTTGATATCATTTCTCTTGCCAGGCCTTTAGATAATGCAACAGAAAGTTAATGATTGTATTCTCAGATGAGATCTTGAATGTCATGGTTTTCTGATGTTGACTGAAGAAAGAATTATTGAGAATTATTTGTATTATGTGATGATGGTAGGGTTGATAGCATATTGGACATTGAAAAATGTAAATGTAATTTGGACTTGAGGGAGGCATCTGAAGGAATGTTTATAAACCAGGCCAAAAGTGATATATAATTTGTCACACCCTCCTTGTTATATTGGCAAGTTTATCAGTTTTCAGAGTTAATGCTGAAAGGTGGCAGGATATGCCAGCCCAAAATATGAGTGTAGGAGTTCAAGACATGCCACCCCCAAATATTCTGCTTTGTTTTATTGATTGAGTTGTAGGCACTTGAAAACAGCAAATTCAGGGAAAGGCTTTCCCTGAATTCCCCTTATTTGCTTAAAGACAAATGCTCCAAAAGGAACTCAATTGTCATCAATCCTATCCTGAGGTAGGGGGGAATTTCATCATTCAAAGAGGCTTGACTCATCACAGAAGAGGAGACTAGAGGTTGACACCACACCCAGACAAACTTTGTCACAAACCATTGTACCTCTAATCTGTTTTTCAAGGGCCCATTCATCTTTCCTAAAAATCATTGACTGTCCCTTCAGAGGCTTACATCTCTCCTCCCCTCCCCATATTAAGATGGGTATTTAAGCCTAAATTCATAGCCACCTCTAGAAGTTATTTATTTTTACCCCCAAGGGATCTCCTATGTATTCATGAGTTACACATGTTAGTAAACTTGTTTTTCTCTTGTTAAAGGGGCCCCAGTGAGAACTTAGAAGGGTAGTAGAAAAATTATTTTTCCTCCCCTGAAATGCCAAGGCATGACTTGATAGAGGTGGTGAATTAGGTCCCAAAAGTCTCCATGAGACTTTCCCAAGCTACCCCAAATAAATATACAATCTATTTTAAAACCCTGTGTTTTCCCACAAAGATAATTTTAAGCTCTAGCAATAAACATACAATATAAGAACAGTGTGCTTTCTGTTCTAAGTAGCTTCAAAGTAGGTTCCCAGCTTCTACCCCCAACCTAATTTCTGCCTTAAGTCCCTCCTATTCAGGAAATTTGTTAGCACTACCATATTATCAATGGAAAAATTATAATAGCATACAACCACAATTTATATGCATATGTGTACTCACAATCTGCTGAGAATAGGGCATATGTGTTTTAAAATCCATAAAGATATGTCTTGAGAGTTTCAATTCAGTTAAGTCTGGCTTGTTCAGATATTTAGAGCAAACAACAGGTTTTTAAGGTGTTTGGATTACCCTGACAATTCACCATGATGTAGATGTCTCCATTAAGCCTGTCAGCTCCCCCTTGAGCAAGAGAAAATCAAATCAAAGCTCAACAGACATGAAGAGCATGGTTTGCTGCTATGGTCTTCATGGTGGATATAGATTTCTAAACAATCAATGAAGTCGTGGTGTTGTAAATTGATTGCTGAGATGGGCAGTGGTGTACCCCAGAGCTGTTTTTTCCTTGCCACACACTGCTTTACTGGTCACTCATAGCCATGTGTTTAGATCAGTATCCCAACATGTAAGAGATTATTGGACTGCTGCAAAGTGAAACAATGTAAAGGTTGGTTTAAGCTGCTAAAATTGAAAAGCATCTCAAATAATAAACATGTAAGCCCAGTGATATCCTGGACTCCCAAGCAAAAATGTCAGAAAGGGACCCCACGTCCTTTTTAAGTTGCAGATTAAGTAAATTTTTAGTCTCCTTGGGAAACCGTCCAGAAGGGGAAAGGATCTATTTAACACATGCTTCTCTTTTGATATGCTGATCTCTCTTTACTTCCTTAATTCATTTCACACAAGCCAGAGAGCTGAACTTCCACCATTTTTGTTGTGTGCATGTGAAAGAAGCTTATGGCGTCTACTTTCCAAACTTAAATCCTGCAACTAAATGCATTAGACTTGCAGAAAGTTTTATGAAATACTTCAAAGTCTTCTCTAATCTTGACTATAAAGGTGTACTTAATTTACTTAACTCTGTCTAAGCCTGCTTCACACTAGAAACAAGGAGAGGAAATTTAATACGTAGGTGCCAAAGAACAAGCATATCTTTTTGAAAAATTTGCTTGGGTACTGTGAGATTGTACATTCCAAAAAGGGCCACAACAGTGTCTCCTGTCCCACATTCCCTTCTTTGATGGTCCTCCTACAAGGAGATGGGTGTTTATGTTCCTTCCCCTTGACTCTGTTTTGACTACAACAGAGATGATGCAGTGAAGCTAGTTGTAAAAAGTGATACAGTTTTGCTAAGTTCTCTTGGGACACTCCCTCTTAGAACAGAGTCATTGGGCTGGAGATAATTCAAGCACTCCATGGAGAAGCCCACTGGAAAGGAACCAATAACCTGAAACTTCTCACCAGCCCTGAGTGAGCCATTGTGAAAGTTGATCCTCCAGTTCAGCTGAGCCCCCACAGCTCACTGTCGTGTGGTGTGGTGCAGTGGTTGTCCCTACTGAGCTGGGTACAGATTGTAGACGTGTGAGCAACATAAATGATCGCCATTGTATTTTTGAATTTCGGAGTGTTGTTAGGCAGCAAAGCATCGCTGTACCAGGGAATTATACTTAACCTTGTGGGGACCTAAATTTGTCAGTGTTCTTTTCCTCAGTAACAGGGGTTGGCAAACTTTGGCCTGCAGGCTAAATCATGGCCCATAGCTAAGCATAGTTTCTACATTTTTAAAGTGTTATCGAAAAGAAAAACCCAAAACAAACAAGCAAACAAAAACACCAAGAATGGGTGACAGAGACTATATGTGGCCTACAGAGACTATATGTGGCCTGCAAAGACTAAAACATTTACTATTTGACACTTGACAGAAAAAGTTTGATGACCTCTGCTGTATGACAATCCACCTTCTTTCAGGTACTTAGTGTGAATTAGTACCACTGGTTTTGTGCTGGAAGAAAAACTTGGCAACATTAGTAACTCTCAGAAACCTTTCTCTAAGGAGCCTACCATAGCCTTCTTCCCACAGCTAAGTGAAACTTCAAAAGCAGTTGCACATTTTCTTGAGTGTCCTCGTGCAAATGTGTTGATTTTCCCATTAAGATACAATAGGCCATAGTTCAGGAAAATATATTTGGGTGTGATATACCTCAGAATTGTAAATCATTGAGCAATTTTTAGAAAACATTTGCTGGAAATCTGGAAATAGACATATTACCCTCTTCTCTCTCCTTTCAAACACATACATCTGTTACATCTATAACTTCTTATCTGAGGTTGAAATAATATGAATTTGAGGGGAAGGATATTTGTATACATTTGTATTTGTATTATATATTATGATTGAATACTGGAACTAAAGGTTTCTAAGACCAAAATTGAACTAGAAAATGTGAACACATAATACCAAAAATTTTAGCATTTCTTCTTAGGTGACTGAATTGATAAATTAAGACACCATGGCAAAGTCAACTACCAGCCTAGACTTATACTAAGCAGCTGTGCTGTTCCATGGGCTCAAGGTGCCAGTAAAATCATAGGATCTGGCCAAAAAATCATTTGCTCATAGTTGCTCTTACATTAGACATTTTCATCACACCTCTAATTTTATATTCAATGACTGCTGATATCCAAACTTTTATCAATGTACTATGAAGAATAAGAGTATTTTAGTGTAATAGTATTTGGCTTTAGACAGGACAATAATGTAAGTTTGGGATTTTGAAATCTGCTTACCTTCTCCAGTGAATTGAGGCTAGTGGGTAGGGAGCTGTCTGGGAAAAAGTAGATGTGGCAGAAATCTTTCTTACCTGACACATAAGGAGGTGGATTCATACCCACACATCGTATATTTGTTCTGTGGATTTTTTTCTTTTTGATAAAATTACTTACTGTGTTTGAAAGCTATAGATTTGAGTTGGTAAAAATTTTAATTAGAAATATCTTTGCCATTTAAACTGCCATCACTTTGCCATTTGCCAGTGAAATGTGTCAATTCAAAATCATGGATATCAAAGAAATGATTTTCACAGTTAGCATACTTTTAAGTACTGGCTCACTCTGTTCTTTACCAGGGGTCTCAGGGATTTTTAGAGAGAACAACATAATGCAGGTCTTATAAGACTGCAGTTAAGCCCTTGATAGGTTGGAAATTGCTGTGGAGCTTTAATTTTTGAAATATGTTTTCAGCAAAAGCTAAAATAGACGTGATGACATAAAGAAGCAAAACAAATAACAACCTTTCAAAAAGATTCAATATAATTGTTACAAAGTGAAAAACCTTTTAGAACCACTCCCATACATTTCAGCAAGAATTGTGTTGTTTTGCATTACAGTTTTTATAGAGCTTCTGTAATATTGGTTCATAAAATGTGTGCAGAAATTATCTACGGAGGTTGGAGGTAGAAAAGACCTGCTAGAGCATCTATTTCATTTACAAGCCATCAATAACTAATGTAGGACACACAGTAATGCAACACTAAGGTTATACATTTAAACACAGAAGTCAGGAAATGCAAAAATCAAGGATCTCATAATAACTTCAAACACCCACAGTGCACAGATAAAATATTTTTGATTGCTAATTATACTGTTAAGTGTTATACCTTAAAATGAAGCACATGAAATATGAACAGGCTAATGTTCCCTTGAGATACTTAAGTTGCATTTCCTGGCTTTTATGTTTAAATTGGAAACTTTAAAATTTCATTGACATAGATTTTTATTTTTCATTTCCTTCCTTTATTTTTGAAGAAAATGAAAAAAAAAAGTTGTCCATTGATCACCAATGTCGTTAACAGTGCTAAGAGTTACACTTAGCCTCCATAGAGCTTTCTGAAGTGATTTTAAAATTAGACTGGTAAAATTAACCAGAATTATGGCCACAGTCCTCAGGATGTGGTCTTCCATGTTTCTGAGCATGGGTCTGATGTGGTTGGACCCTTTCGTTTAAACATGGAGCTGCCTTCCCTAAATAAATAGACTCTGTGTCGTGTTTGTAGATTTCTAAATTTTACAAAGTACAATTTGAAAGGAATATGGGGTATTTATGTGTCCACATCTGATAAATTTTGATTTGAGGAAGCCTTTTTAAGAGGATAGAGGCTCCCTTTCAAAACACTACTCTTAATAAGAATAATTAAAAGGAAGAGGATAGGTAAAGAGCTATCCATGCAGAACACAGCAGTAGAAAAAATACCTGGGCTGTGAGATTGGAAATGGAATATAAACTTAAGTCAGAGAATTGATCATGGCAAAGACATCGATGGGGTAAAGAAAAGAAGGACTTAGGAAGTAGGTAACAACCTTCATTGATTCTCTACTGTTTATGGTGTAAAGTCCAAATGCCTAATACCATAAAGCCTCCCCAATTTACCTCCAGCTTACCTCTTGTGTTAGGCAGAGTCATGGACCCCCAAGATGTCCATGTCCTAATCCCCAGAACCCGTGGCTATGTTACTGTACATAGCAAAAGAAATTTTGCAGATATGTTTAAGGATCTTGAGATGGGGTGATTATTCTGGAATATCTGATGTGGTTAAGGATCTTGAGATAGGGTGATTATTCTGGAATATCTGAGTGGGCCCAATGTAATCATGTGGGTCCTTACAAGGGACAGAGGGAGGCAGGAGAGTCAGAGAAGGAGACACACAGTAGAAGCAGAGGTTGGAGTTATGCAGTTGCTGGCTTTGAAGATGGAAAATGGCCATAGGCCCAGGAATGCAGGTGGTCTCTAGAGGCTGGAAAATCAAGGAATGGATTCTGAACCTCCAGAAGGAGGGCAGCCCTGCTGATACCTTGATTTTAGCCCCATAAGAACCATTTGGTCTTCTGACCTCCAAAATTATAAGACAATAAATTTGTGTTGTTTTTAAGCCACCAATTCTGTGATAATTTGTTACAACAGCAATAAGGAAATTAATACACCTCTATATACTCATAATAATAACATCGTATTACTTTGTCTCAAACATGCCATCTATTATAAGACAAAACTAATTTCATAAGAGACTTGGAGGTGTGTACAAAACACAAACATTTGTTTTATGAGTTAATTGCTTATCTTAATCAATGCAATATAAAATATTATCTTTTTAAATATGACAATCAAATTTGAGCCCAAGTTTTCCTTACAGTCAGAATCTAAAGATTCTTCTGATTTTCTTTAGGCTATTGGAAATTGTGTAGTTTGATTTTGACATGTTGCTTTTCATAACCCACACTCACAATTTCTTTAGAGATAGACATTGTCATTTCGAGGTGTTCTGTTTGCATTTGCTTCTTGTTAATTCATAGATCCTTTTTTTCTTTAATTGAATTATATGTTGTTGGAAGTTTAATGGCTTCTCTTGAAAACCTAGTAGAAACATTTGTCAGGCAGATGGTGGTGCCCCAGAGATAGTCCTCATGATGTATGAATCAGCCATGCTATGCTTCACTGCCTTTCAAAGTCTTACGATTTATTCTCAAACACTGGCAATGTCTTCTGTCTCTAATTGCGTTACCTGGATGTGACAATCTTCTGCATACTCAAGCTGCCTCATAGTGTAATCTTTTTTGAAGACATTTAAGTGACAATTAGAGATACATATTTCAGTGAAAATTCAATTGCGTGTAACACTACCAGTGCAAGAACTCAAATGAGTTAATGAACAAACACCTTTTAGGCAGGCTAGTTTCCTATACTCAGGGCAAAACAATTGGGTTGCATCTTACTCCTCTGCTTTTCAGCTGAGAAGATTATTTTATATTGATTATTTGATACATCTTGATTTTTAGAGACATCAAACAAAAAACTTGCCCTTTTGGGATCCAGGAAATATGGTAATAATATGAATAGCTAACACAGCACAGCCCAGATGAGGAAACTGAGGCTGGGATAAGATAAATAACTTCCCCAAGATCACAGGGTTAGCAGGTAGCAGAGGTAGCACTCACATAGAGTGTGTTCTCTCTCTCTCTCTCTCTAAAGCCTAGGCTTTTAGCCACTGCACCCCTCACCCCCTCTCCTGTTCTCACAAGTTAGTCTATTACTAAACTTCTTGGTGATTCATCAACATGTGGTCTTCTTTCCAGCCTCTGTGTGGTTGGGTACATGGTCTCTACTTCTCCACCTGGCAACTTCTCTGAGCAGAATGGTTAAGGAAATGTGTCCTAGGCTTAAGTGACTAGAGTTCTGCCCCCACCACTTACTAACTAGGCCTCAGCAGCCTCATTCCTAAAACACAGATTACTTGGTTTATGTCTCATAGGTTTGCAGTGAGGATTAAGTGAAATAATACAGATAAAGTATTTAGCAACAATGCCAGGGACATAAGAAATTATACTTAATGAGAAGGATAAGAGGAAGAAAATAAGAATGACACATATGTTACTTTGTTTCCAACAACTTCTACCATTTCTCATAGCGTAAAATTCTTATCCCCTTCAATTCAGTGATAGTCAGGAAACACATTTTGACCATCGGCTGTGTGCTAGTTTTACTGTCATCAAGGGAATCAGTGGTGCTACAAGAAGTGTAAAGATGCTTGTAATTGGGAGAGCTTCCATGTGGTGTCAAAGAAAAACAGAGTCAGACACTAGTTAAAGGTGGTAAAGACAGAGTTTATTCTGTATTTTCACAGTAGGGGAAAAGAGACTTCAGTGTGGGACTGAGCTCAATTCCTAATACAATAAGGACAAATGAGGATTTACAGCCAAAGAGCAGAGTCAGCAGGGTCAGTAGGGGGAAAATTACTAAGAGGAGACATCAAGGGTTGTGGGATTCTTGCTAAACCAATTTAATAAGATTCTTGCTGAAGACAAGGTGATCAGATATCAAAATGAGAGATAAGAACTTGATGAGATATGAAGAGTGATCAGATATCAAGGATACAGGAATGACTTATCAGAGTTCTTGCTAAAACTGGGTTTAGCAGGGATGGACATGGAAGGCCAAGTCAAGGCCATGTCAGGAAAAAGGCTCAGAGAAGCCTAACTAAATTTTGGTCAAGGAGAGAGTCTTTGTCAGGGGCAATCAATGGCCAGCTGTGAGGGAAGACCCTCTTTTCCTCTCAATATTCTCTTTCCTCTTCCTGCTTTAGTTAACATAACATTTGTTGGCAGACTTTTATTGGGTAGACTTATGTAAGGCCCTTTCTTTGCAAGTAGTGCTTGCAGAAGGAGGGTTGACAGGAGACTCTCCAATCAGTGTGTCAATCAGAGTGCCATCTTGCCCTGATGCTCAAAAATAATCTAGGAACCTCCCTCAATTATAACTTGGAAGTGAGTAGGTGAGCTCTGATGAGGTATTTTAAGTATTAAAAGTCTCAAAATTTGAAGATCAGGGATATTTGGTCTTTGTTATGTAGGCCCCTCTATTCTATACCAAAAGGTACGTTTCTAGGTCTGGGGCAACACAGTTGCAAGGAGCCCATGTGAGTTACTGCTCCTTATTGCTGGGTGAATCTAGAAGATGACATTATCTACTACCTATTCTGGATACTACATCACTCACAGTTCCCTGATCTGAATAGGCACTGGATCTCAATGAAATTATAACAATTTTTTTTTTTTTTTACTGAAGAATCTTAAATGACTTTATGTTTTCTTCTTACAGGGTAGGCTGTCCCTTTCATTAAACAACAAGGCTTTTAAATTCTCACATTTACTGATTACAACACTTCCTCTGAGGTATTTGTAAAACCCTTTACTTGTTCCAAAGATATGGTAAACTAAATGATAATGTCTCTTTAGAAGCATTTTCTGCATGGTTGACTTAATGTTGATGGATCACTTTTACCTTAGAAATAAATGTGTATGTGAATGCACACACACATGCCACATAGACACATATACATGTAGATCCAGCAGGAGCAAAGAGGAATAGTTTGGTGCCATTTAAATAAAAGCTTTGATTTTAGAAGAAAATTGGAAATTAGAGACAAATCTCAAAGAAGGGAAAAATTTTAGAAACGTGGGAGAAACCACTATTTTCGCTATTCTCTGATCTTTGGTATATTATTTATCTAGTGGGTTGCAGTGAACTTTAATATTTGAAAAAGGTCAGATTCACGTACCATATTTGAATAATGTAGGCAGCAGGGGTCTAGAGAATTATCATACTTAGACGAGGAAGTGTGATTTTCCAGCCTGGACTCATTTCTGCCCCTGATTTGTTGTTTGACCTGAAGTGAGTCATTCTCTTCTTTGTCTGTCAATGGTGATAATGAGATCTCTTTTTTCCCTTTCTAATATAGATGTTGTGAAGAATGCAATAATCTGCTAACTGACCTTTCCCCTTTATATACTACCTCCTGAAACTACCTACATACTACCTTCTGAAAACACTGCTTTGCACCCAATCCCCCTGTTCAAAAATCCCTATATCTTCCCCATGGTATGATATCCAAAGTCCTACTCATTTTAATCCCAAGCAATTGCTGACCATCTTCAATGTGCTAGACTTTGTACTGTGCACTTTTAATAATAACCCTTAGTCTTCAGACCGCTGTGAGCATAGCTATTAATGCTCACACCCTTTTAAATATAAAGAAAATCTTCAACAGCACAAGTTTGAAGACAGGCCCGTTGGATTCTTGGCTTTTGCTCTTTCCACATGCATATTCATGCTGTTGCTACTTAGGTCTTATCTTTACACACACACACACACAAACACACACACACGATCTTTTCTTTAGAACTTTATGTTTATGTTCCACCCGCTTTCATAAAGGATTCAACGTGGGACAATAAAATTCAGGTGTATAACAACACCATTGCATTAGAAATAAAGAAAACAAGAACTATGTAAAGGAGGAGGAAACAGGCATTTTATCTTCGGAATGTATCCCCAAACCATTTACTTACTACGGTTGTACTGCCACCAATACAAGCTTCTTGCATGGCTGCAGCAGTGGCCACCTACATTTAGATTCCCACTCCACTGTAGCCTATACCATTCAAGTTCTATACAGAGGGTACAGTGACTATTTTAAAACATAAACCATGGTATCTGCTTAAAATATTCTACTGGTTCCCATTATATTTGGGGTACAATGTCATGACCTCTCTACCATGATCTTCAGGGCTATATATGATCCATTTCACACTCAGATCTCAATCTTCAATTCTTTCCCTTCCTCATCCACTTCTCTTCAATCATTGATGACCTTCTTAGAACAATACATCCTGCCCCAGGTTGTTTTGCTTTTGTTGTTACCCAACCCTCGTATGTTCTAACCCTAGATCTTCATGTGAATAGTCCCTTCTCATCATTCAGATATTAACTCTTAGTTTGCTAGTTCTAGGTCAGTATATGTAAACATACACCATCCTTTTTTTTAATGGCTGCATGGTATTTATCATACGGATGCAACTTGATTCAGTTAACCTTTCTTCTACCAGTAGGCATTCAGGTTCTGCCCAGTGTTTTCCAACTACAAAAAAGAAAATACATCTGCAATATGAATGACTACATATGCATATCAACATACTCGAAGGAGATTATTTATAAAAATAATTGCATGAATTGGAATTACTAGATCAGAAAGCATGGAATGATTATTTTTGATAAATTTTGCCAAGCCAGAGTTTGATTTTATTTAATTTTATTTTTTTCAGCTTTATTGAGGTTAAATTGACAAATAAAAACTGTGTGTATTTAAGGTGTACTACATGATGATTTGATATATGCATACAGTGCGAAATAATTATCTCAATCAAGTTAATTAACAAGTCCATCACCTCACATATTTACTTTTTTTTTTTTTGGTTTGAATGTGGAAGATCTATTCTGTTAGCAAATTTCAAGCATACAATATAGTATTATTAACCATAGTCATCACACTGTATATTAGATCCCCAGAACTTATTCATCTTATAAGTGAAGGTTTGTACCTTTGACTAACATCTCCCCATTTTTCCCACTCAGCCCTTGGTAACTACTGTTCTACTCAGACAGTTTAATTTTAAAGCATAATTTAGTGAATTTTTAAAGACTAAGCTAAGGTACTCATAATGTGTAGCTTTAAGAAGCTCTAACTTGATCCAAGGATAGAGCTTAGAAAGCCTTCAGGATTGGTTGGTTTAAATGATTTTCCTTGATGTGCACTTTTCTTAGCAGGTCTCTAGATATGAATTATTTCCTGAACACTGCCTCCTGTATTCCTTGTTACTAACTAAAGGATGAGCCAGAGCCTTAGTGGTAAGGAATAAAAGCAAGAGCTGACCTCCTGCTATGCACACTGGAAAGCCTGAGCTGTATATTTGCCTGGATGGAGGGTCCCAAGCTTCTCTATGAGGATGAACCAGGGGTCTCCATTTACTGAACACCCATCCTCTGCCTTCTGCATGTTCAGAAGGGCTAGCGCTGAGGTTGCCTCCTCATGTTTCTTCTGACTACACCAACAAAAAGCAGTCTTTCCTTTTTCTTCACTCCTTCCACACTTACTGGCTACACTATTTACTTGGTCCTAAAAATACACTATACCTTATAACTTATTATTTATCCCTTTTATATGTCTTCCTTCTCTCACTTGGGTTGTGTGGTGCTCAAGGGCAGCCTCTCTTATTTCCAAATCTCATTCAGCAACTCACTCATTCTAATACAAAAAGCAAGAATGATTATTTTACTGACTGTCCACACAGCTGATAGGATCTGTGCCTCTCTGCACTCTTCAAACCAGTATCCCTTTGGCCTATGATCATCCAGCAGGAGGCTACTTACCCTTAGCAGGAGCTGATCTCAGGTGTGGAATATTTTCCTTCGATATGAATGTCATACCAGGATGAACCTTGACCTTGACTTCATTAGCTGTTTTCTAACCAACTGAACCCATGACTAAACATTTTTAGGGCAAGATTTCCATTATGGCTCATTGTTAAGCTGACTCTAAGAAGAAAACAAGCTATAGCCTTGGAGGAAAAAAGCATCAAAAGGTTGCCAGTGAGAGAAAATTGGGGTTATATGGTACACTTCCTCAGTACACTTCCTCCGTAATGAGCGATGAAGTGATCCATTTATATATGATCCATATATATATATATATATATTTATATATATATATATATATATATATATATATATATTTATATATATATCCATATATATATATATATATATATATATATATCTCACAAGACTGCTGAAATTAAATTTCTAGATGCAGTCATTATTGATGTTTTCATATCCTGGCACAGTAGCATTTGACAAGCCTGCACAATTTTTTGCTTTTGCTGCTGCAAAGCTAACTGTTTCAACAGTGCATACACTGCTAGGAAGCTTTTGTTCTGATTTTTTCTGGAAACTTTGCATATTATGGACACTCAGTCCATTTGATTGACAGGTTGTTTCCACAAGATACCTTAAAAGGCTGCAGGTACTACTTTTGGCCTGTTCCTAGGAAGAGAGCATTGACTGTATCCAGTGCTCTTTGAAATGAGGGATTAGGCATCTAGGTACCATGACCCACAACATTACCAAAATTAGTTGATTTTGTGTAAATTTTAATTTATTAAGTTGGGCATTTGATATTGGTAATTATTGTCTTGTTACTCTTTGTTATGAAAAGATAGCCATTGTGTAGAAGGCTTAGCACAGTTGATGTAGCCACTTGTTTATGAGTGGTTAGCATTATTTGAGTTTTCATGCTGTTGCTACTCAGTATTTGACATGCAAGCTGTAGTAAAGGGGTGATTTAGACTCCACAAACCTTTTTGTCTCATTTTAGGTTTTGAAGTTTAGACCTTTTGAAACCACTTTTATCCAAAGTCAAACTTAAGAAACTAAGGTTATCTCTGTAATAAATGTATTTTTAGCAAAGGCAATTTTTTTTCCTAGACATTGATGGCTTCACTTAGCAGCTCTTAAACCAATAGCCCTTTTTAGGAGTAAAGACTATTATATGTAATTTTTTAAAGCCTCAGTATATTGTGGCATTTCTTGGCCCACAAAAATGCCATAAATGCTTTCAGATGAACTTAATTTTTAAAATCTTTACAAATGCTTTGCTTTTGCTTAAGTATTTTACTGCTTTTCTTTACTTCTGTCTTTGAAGTCCATTATAAAATTCTTTTAATTGTTTAAATATCTCTCTTCTACCATTTATTCATTCAATTCACATTTATTGAGCACTAACCCTTTCTTATGTAATATGAAAACATGCCTGCTGATAAAGCAGTTTCATCTTTGCTTGGGATGGTACCAACGTTTGAACATCAAGTAAACATTTTTAGAAAGGCCAGTATTTGCATATTGATATGTCAGATAGGATGCTATGTAACGGTACAAAAACTGAGTATTTCTAATCAGAGGATGTTGGAGATAGTAGAATAAATAAAGGCTATATGAGTAGTCAGGGGACTTTGCTAAGTCCATATGTGGTATAAAGAAATACATACAACACTGCAGACTGAAAAAACTCTGACCATGCAGAATTGGTCATTTGGTATCCCTCACTTCCCGAGGCAATAGACTATTTGATGATTATGAACAAGCTTCTTTAATGCCCATCTTTATTCAAGCAAAGATTCAGAATTTAAAAAATTGTCTCAAGCTATTTCCTTGAGGTTGGATTGTGTGAAGCTGTTGTCTTCATCCCGCATTGATAAATGTCAAACATGTGAGTGTATTTTAATCACAATCCTCATATTGATAAAAGTTGTGGCTGTGAGTTGGTGATAAAATTGAAACAATTAACATTTTTAACCTTTTATTTTGGGAAATTTCAAACACACACATAATAAATGGAATAGTATAATGAGCCCCTCTGTGCCCATCACCCAGCTTAAAATATTATCAATGTTCAGCCATTCTTGTTTTATCTTTGCTTCCACCCACTCACCAGCCCTACTCAATTATTATTTGTAGTATTTGAAGTTCTTTTTTGTGAGATGTAATTTAAGGACATTGAAATGCACAAATCTTAGCTGTACAATTTTCACAAATAAGTACATCCTTGTAACTCCACCTATACCATGACCAGCAGTGGGATTTGTATTTATTATTGTGGCTGCTATAAATTCTGTAGGTATTCATATGCAAGAGAGGGAAATGCTCTCTCAGTCTTCTCCCTGATGCTCAGACCTGGCAGTGGGATCTTATACATGGGCTTAGGGGACATTAGATGAATGAGGTTTTGCTTCTAAGCTAAAAGCTTTTTAATATCTTTTACATTATAGGTTCTGAAATATCCTCCCTTTGTGCCTCTTCAAGGCACAAGGAAGAGGAGATAGCTATCATGAACTGGAGGTGGGAGAAGCAGAAGAAGAATCTCCAAGTCCCATGTTAATCTTCAGGATTTTTCCTTTGTTAGGAAACTGACTGAAATTAAAGTCAAGTGATCTATCTCAGGCTTTTACCTAAGTGAGAAAATATTTGTTTTTTCTTTGATCCTTTGTTTTTGAACTATAACTTAGTAGCTTTAACTTACCCTTGGATTTTTCTAACCTCTTAATGAATCAGGAAATTGATAAAATTCTAATTTATCCTGGTATGTCTTAGCTGTGGTTGTTGAAGTGACATCAATGTGGTTGAGAGGCAGGTGAGACATAGAAGAATATCTGGGGCATATTAGAGGTGAAAAGCAGTCGTGTGGCTTGAAAAAGTTCTACTTTGTCTGTTTTTCCTCCTTCTGGCTTTGTTCGGCTCAACCAGTTCAAAATACAATCACTACTGACGAATAAGCCCTTGATTCTATACATTGGAGATACATGCAATATTTTTTCTTCTGCTGGCATTGGAAATTACAAACCAACACAGAAATATTTTAAAAATGAAGTCAGAATTCTTCACTTGTTGCCAAAAGATAGTTGCATATTCATAGTCAGTGGCTATTTGCAAGGCTGATCATTATAATTCTGCACAAAACTGCCTGTATTCCTGTGTCACTCTTGAATAATCAAAATCCAGAGTTTCAATAAGGGTGCTCCTCGTTTACCAGGTTAATTCCCCTTATAATGATGTCTACATTCTCACACACATTTCAGAGCTGAGAATTTATTGCATAGGGCACAAATTCATTGGATATGCAGTGTAAATAACCTTATTAAGAATGCAGTGAGAGGATATACATTACTGTTCCGTTGGGTCAGAAGGGTAAACACAACAGGAAAATGAGACATTTACCACTAAGTAGTCCAACTGATTTATTTTACTGTGCCTTTTTCATTTTGAGCCTTTTGAAGCACAGGCTGTCTGAGTACTCTGCCCTCATGCAGGCATTCAATTAGAAATTCTAAATTCTAGAGGGTGTGGGAACTGTCCTGGAGAACAAAGCCAGGGACTTTGTGTTAACCAAAGTTAGAATTGAGATAATATTTCAGGTAAGGGTGAGTTGATAGTAAACCTGCTTTTGCTTTTGTCCTCCAGGGTTTTTTGTTAGGATTCCATATAACATGATGGAGAATTTCTCCCTGCCACTGTCAACAAAACTCAGCTGATCTAGATCCAAACAGTGACACAGCTCTAAGTAGAGACCAGAGCCAAGACAGAGCACGATATACTAACCCTTCAGCTATCTCCTATATACGGTCTATATTTCCATTTCAACTAGAAATGTTTTGATAGAAGAAAGTTGCTCTCTACTTTTCTGCCTAGAGACAGCACCCAGTATAGTAGTGTGCCAGTAGGAAGAACTCCTCCAGCCAAGTGGTCTTCTGAGACACGAGGTCACATTTTATATAACAGAAGGTACCATGTCAAAGCTGTAATAGTCTCAGAGCCCTTCCCTCAAGGGCCACTTAGCTTTAGCCGTATATACTTTTCTTAGTCCTTCAAACAACAAAATATTTTTAGGTATTTTTAGGAAGTTATCAGTGTCTTTCAAGCTAGTAACGCTTGCTATAATAATTATTTACCTGAAAATGATAATGATTATAGATTACTATTTTCTGTATAACAAACATTGTAACTGGAGTGGACTCATGAGAAAAGCATTTAGTATTATGGTGATCCCCAAATAAGTATCATACTTATTTATCCTATAATCTGTATAAGCTGTACATTTCTCTAAATAAATAGCTTGTTGAGAGCTACTCATTTGGCTTATTCTCTGGCTTGCAGGGAGAGGATGGAGTACATCTCTCTCTTTTACCCAGCTCCCCAAGGTTTTTGGCTTCCCTGATCCTATTCACACTTGTCCAATGATCAAGATAGTTTCTCAGTTTTCGTTGTTAGAAATCTCTTCCTTATGGAAGCAGAATGTTTACTTTAGTTACTTAAATGTTTAAGCTAAATCAGATAGCCTTGTTGCCAACTCTCTCAGTTGAAAGTTCACCTATAATTTATCGTTGGCCCTCCTTATATGTGGTTTGGTTCCCCGTGTCCAAGATTCCACAGATCCATTGTGTAGTATTTACTATCGAAAATAAATCTATGTATAAGTGGGCCTAAGCTGTTCAACCCATGTTGTTCAAGGGTCAACTGTAATATGATTCACCTTATATGGATTTTGTGGTGCTGAGTTCTGTTCTAAACTTTTACTTGTCTGCCCCATCAGTGTGACAGAACATCTGTTCCCAATTCTGAATATTTTTTTAAAAGTCTGAACTGTTGGTGAAATAAAATTTCTCTTTTTTTGCCTTGTTCAGCTCCTTTAAAAGAGGCCTGGGTTGGGGGTGAGAAGGTGTGGGTTCCATTCCTGCCCTGGCACTAAGTAGCCCGATGGTATCATTGGGTACTTAGTCCCAGTGGGCCTCAGTTTTCTCTTTGTCAAATGAAGGGGTTAGGCTAATAATTTTTGATTCCTTCTAGCTCTAAATTTCTCTACTCCACACGTTTTTTTTAAAAATTATTTTAATCCTCATTAATTATACAATACTCATTAATGATGATCAACTGTCCCATTACTTTAAAAATACTAGAACTGAGTCCTAGAAATGTAAGCCTGTGAAGGGATCTGACAAAAATGCCTGGGTTTCTTAACATCATGGCTTGCTTTTAAAATTAACATGATCGGGGTGCAACCATGGAGTTGTACACCATGAATCTCCCTGCAAGAAAGAACTTGTAGTTAGACAACCACCTCCAGCAGCAGGACCTCAGGAATGCTCTCAGTGTTTGATATGAGGCCAGTCTTCCCAGGTGATCCTCTGTACGCTACATGAGAGTATTCTCCAAAGGGCCGTCTTTGCTCTGGAGCTCCCCATCAAGTTACCAAAGACTTTTTCAGGTTTGTAGCACTCTGAGGCTTTCTGTGCCCATTTCTGCTCTCTCCCTCCTTCCCTTTCCTTAGTGTCAGATCTTTGTTGTTCCTGAAAGCTTTTCCTGCTCACTTCTGCTTCTTCCTCTTTTGTTTTTCACAGGCACTGCCCACCCCTTACCCCTCAACCCCAGTGGACCTCTTGCTCTCCTCACTTCATCTCAGCACCTCCTCCCAGAAGACCTGAACTGACACATCAGGGATCCATGCCACATTAGAGGTAAAAACAGATATACTGAAAGATACATTTTTCAGGTTTATTTGAAAAAGGCCTTTTTGGTTTTGTTTGTTATTTTGTTTTCTATTGATTTACAGTATTGTGTTAGTTTCAGGTGTACAGCAAATTGATTTGTGTATATATATATATATATATATATATATATATATATATATAATTTTCCATTATAGGTTATTATAAGATATTGAATATAGGTCCTTGTTGTTTATCTGTTATATATATAGTAGTGTGTACCTGTTAATCTCATACTCCTAATTTACACACACACCCCCACATTTCCCCTTTGGTAACTAAAAGTTTGTTTTCCATGTCTGTGAATCTGTGTCTGTTTTGTCAATAAATTCATTTGTATTATTTTTTAGATTCCACATATAAGTGATATCATATAATACTTGTCTTTCTCTGTCTGACTTACTTCACTTAGTACATATTCTCTGGTTCCATCCATGTTACTGCAAATGGCATTATTTCATTCTTTTTTATGGCTGCATAATATTCTATTGTATATTTGTACTACATCTTCTTTATCAGTCATCTGTTGATGGACATTTAGGTTACGTCCATGTCTTGGCTATTGTAAATAGTGCTGTAATGAACATTGAGGTGCATGTATCTTTTCAAATTAGAGTTTTCATCTTTTCTGGATCTATGCCCAGAAGTGGGATTGCTGGTTCATATGGTAGCTCTATTTTTTATTTTTATTTATTTATTTATTTGTGGCTGTGTTGGGTCTTCGTTTCTGTGCGAGGGCTTTCTAGTTGCGGCAAGTGGGGGCCACTCTTCATCGCGGTGCGCGGGCCTCTCACTATCGCGGTCTCTCTTGTGGCGGAGCACAGGCTCCAGATGCACAGGCTCAGTAATTGTGGCTCACGGGCCCAGCCGCTCCACGGCATGTGGGATCTTCCCAGACCAGTGCTTGAAACCGTGTCCCCTGCATTGGCAGGCAGACTCTCAACCACTGCGCCACCAGGGAAGCCCCGGTAGCTCTATTTTTAGTGAAAAGGGCCTTTGGTTACATTTCTTCTATCCTTTCTATTTTCTCTCATGGAGTTAAACACTTTTGAAACTGGTTGGGACTCAGAGAATGTAATTTCAACTCTTTGATTTTTGACAGATAAAGAATGAGAGAGATATGAAGTGAGTTGTCCAAGGTCATAACTGGACTAATTAATAATATGACATTTTAGACTCTGTTTCATTGAAGAGGTATCAAGACAGACAAAGTCTCTCTAACCCCTCAGACCAGGCCTCTTACACTTATAGTTTATTGTAACTCCTGCCGCTGTTCGAATGCACATCTCAGCTTGACCAATAATTGACAGTGTGATCCTCCTTGTTGGTGTCTTTTATAGTCAGAAATAAGGGCCTTACATGGGGGAGAAGATAATTTGAGTCATGAGGCTATTTTTTCTAAGCTGCTTTCAGCCTGGATGTGACTTAAGTCATAGAGGTCTCTCAAACCCCACATTCCTGCACTGTTAGTGACCAGAAAGGAACATTAACATTTGAATGGGGTTTCAGAGGAGTTGTGGAAATTTGCGACATAGTAATTAGGAACGTAAATTTCTGTAGCAAGAGCAATATGAACACATGAGGGTAAGTGGGTACAGAGCAATGACAAACAGAAAAGCTCAGGGTTCTCTGCCAAGACCACATCAGCACAGAGTCCTGAAAGCAACCAGACCGGCCTGTAGATGGTAGAAATAGATGAGGCAGATTAAGTCAGAGCCAGGGCCTAGACAGGGAGACTGTGTAACTACATCTGCCTTAGGAAGAGCCAGGTGTATGGGCCTGTGACTAGGGCAGTTACACAAGGCCCAATGCGTAGGATTTAACACAATGTGGTCATCATAAAATTCTTAATGATTTTGCTTTAAATTTGTATTTTGTAGTCAAAATCATCCCAGTGGGATGACGGAGCATGCACTGGGATCTTGGAGCCTCTACTCACATGTGGTCTTGCCTCCTGTCAGGTCCCTATGTCCCCACCTCCCCTGGTTGGGTGTTCAGTAACCCGCTCCCTTACTTCCACCTGGTGGCTTCTGCTGCCCTCTGTTTCCTGTGGGGACTTAGGGATGGACGTAGAGAGGACACTTGTGAAGGTCTATACTTTCCCTGTTGATATCCTCACTCCCAAGAGAGCAGAATGTTGAAAGGAAATGGAAATCACCATGATAGGGTGAGAGACTGCGGAACAGAAAAAGCTTTTTTTCCTTTCTTTTGAACAAGGAGTCCACATTTTTGTTTTGCACTGAGCCTGCAAATTATATATCCAACCCTTGCCTCAGGCTTTCAAAAACATCTTTCTTTGTAAGGGTTACAAATTAATAACAGCATCACCCTTTCCATATTGCTTTCTATACTGTATAGTATATAAAGTATATAGTATAATTATAAAGTATAACTATATATACAATGTAGTGATATTTATGGTATCACTATTTTTCCAAGTCTTATTTCTCAGTTCTGTAGATTCAGGAAATTGATTTTATTTTTCTCTGTAGGTAGAAACCTCTGGAAGACTGATCTATGTCTATCGAACTATAAGAGCCCTATAAATTAATCTGTTTTGAATTGCTAAGTGGTTGGAAATAGGGATATTGGGGTATCAGTGAATTTTCTTGTCAGAAGAGATATTTATTTGGGAAATCTGATGGTATAAAAAACTCAGAAAAAAATTATTTAGATGGAGGAGGAGCTTCAAGATGGTGGAAGAGTAAGACATGGAGATCACCTTCCTCCCCACAAATACATCAGAAATACATCTACATGTGGAACAACTCCTACAGAACACCTACTGAACGCTGGCAGAAGACCTCAGACCTCCCAAAAGTCTCTTGGTGCTCCAGCCAGGCATCAGGGCTGTGCCTATGAGGTGGGAGAGCCAAGTTCAGGACATTGGTCCACCAGAGAGCTCCCAGCTCCATGTAATATCAAACGGCAAAAATCTCCCAGAGATCTCCATCTCAAGGCCAAGACCCATCTTCACTCAATGACCAGAAAGCTACAGTGCTGGACACGCTATGCCAAACAACTAGCAAGACAGGAACACAACCCCACCCATTAACAGAGAGACTGCCTAAAATCATAATAAGGTCACAGATACCCCAAAACACACCACCAGATGTGGACCTGCCCACCAGAAAGACAAGATCCAGCCTCATCCACAAGAACACAGGCACTAGTCCCCTCGACCAGGAAGCCTACACAACCAACTGAACCAACCTTAGCCACTGGGGGAAGACACCAAAAAACACGGGAACTACGAACCTGCAACCTACGAAAAGGAGACCCCAAACACAGTAAGTTAAGCAAAATGAGAAGACAAAGAAACACACAGCAGTTGAAGGAGGAAGGTAAAAACCCTCCAGACCTAACAAATGAAGAGGAAATAAGCAGTCTACCTGAAAAAGAATTCCGAATAATGATAGTAAAGATGATCCAAAATCTTGGAAATAGAATGGAGAAAATACAAGAAATGTTTCACAAGGACCTAGAAGAACTAAAGAGCAAACAAACAATCATGAACAACACAATAAATGAAATTAAAAATTCTCTGGACAGGATCAATAGCAGAATAACTGAGGCAGAAGAACGGTTAAGTGACCTGGAAGATAAAATAGTGGAAATAACTACTGCAGAGCAGAATAAAGAAAAAAGAATGAAAAGAATTGGGGACAGTCTCTGAGACCTCTGGGACAATATTATATGCACCAACATTCGAATTATAGGGGTCCCAGAAGAAGAAGAGAAAAAGAAAGGGACTCAGAAAATATTTGAAGAGATTGTACTTGAAAACTTCCCTAATACGGGAAAGGAAATAGTTAATCAAGTCTAGGAAGCAAAGAGAGTCCCATACAGGATAAATTCAAGGAGGAAAACGCCAAGACACATATTAATCAAACTATCAAAAATTAAATACAAAGAAAAAATATTAAAAGCAGCAAGGAAAAAACAACAAATAACATACAAGGGAATCCCCATAAGGTTAACAGCTGATCTTTCAGCAGAAACTCTGCAAGCCAGAAGGGAGTGGCAGGACACATTTAAAGTAAGGAAAAGGAAAAACCTACAACCAAGATTACTCTATCCAGCAAGGATCTCATTCAGATTTGATGGAGAAATTAAAACAGGTTAACATAAGGTTAACAGCTGATCTTTCAGCAGAAACTCTGCAAGCCAGAAGGGAGTGGCAGGACACATTTAAAGTAAGGAAAGGGAAAAACCTACAACCAAGATTACTCTATCCAGCAAGGATCTCATTCAGATTTCATGGAGAAATTAAAACCTTTACAGACAAGCAAAAGCTGAGAGAGTTCAGCACAACTAAAACTGCCTTTACAACAAATGCTAAAGGAACTTCTCTAGGCAGGAAACACAAGAGAAGGAAAAGACCTACAATAACAAACCCAAAACAATTAAGAAAATGGTAATAGGAACATATGTATCGAAAATTACCTTAAATGTAAATGGATTAAATGCTCCAACCAAAAGACATAGACTGGCTGAACGGATACAAAAACAAGACCCGTATATATGCTGTCTACAAGAGGGCAACTTCAGACTGAGGGACACATACAGACTGAAAGTGAGGGGATGGAAAAAGATATTCCATGAAAATGGAAATCAAAAGAAAGATGCAGTAGCAATTCTCACAGCAGACAAAATAGACTTTAAAACAAAGACTATTACAAGAGACAAAGAAGGACACTACATAATGCTTAAGGGATCAATCCAAGAAGAAGATATAACAATTGTAAATATTTATACACCCAACACAGGAGCATCTCAATACATAAGGCAAATACTAACAGCCATAAAAGGGGAAATCAACAGTAACACAATCATAGTAGGGGACTTTAACATCCCACTTTCACCAATGGACAGATCATCCAAAATGAAAATAAATAAGGAAACTCAAGTTTTAAATGATACATTAAACAAGATGGACTTAATTGATATTTATAGGACATTCCACCCAAAAACAACAGAATACAGTTTCTTCTCAGGTGCTCATGGAACATTCTCCAGGATCGATCATATCTTGGGTCACAGATCAAGCCTTGGTAAATTTAAGAAAATTGAAATTGTATCAAGTATATTTTCTACCACTATGCTATGAAACTAGATATCAATTACAGGAAAAAAATCTGTAAAAAATACAAACACATGGAGAATAAACAATACACTACTTAATAACCAAGATATCACTGAAGAAATCAAAGACAAAATAACAAAATACCTAGAAACAAATGGCGAGCCAAAACCTATGGGATACAGCAAAAACTGTTCTAAGAGGGAAGTTTATAGCAAAACAATCCTACCTTAAGAAACAAGAAACATCTCAAATAAACAACCTAACCTTACACCTAAAGCAATTAGAAAAGAAGAACAAAAAACTCCAAAGTTAGCAAAAGGAAAGAAATCATAAAGATCACATCAGAAATAAATGAAAAAGAAATGAAGGAAAGGATAGCAACGATCAATAAAACTAAAAGCTGGTTCTTTGAGAAGATAAACATAATTGATAAACCATTAGCCAGACTCATCAAGGAAAAAAAAGAAGACTCAAATCAATAGAATTAGAAATGAAAAAGGGGAAGTAACAAATGACACTGCAGAAATACAAAGGATTATGAGAGATTACTACAAGCAACTATATGCCAATAAAATGGACAACCTGGAAGAAATGGACAGATTCTTAGAAATGCACAACCTTCCAAGACTGAACCAGGAAGAAATATAAAATATGAACAGACCAATCACAAGGAATGAAATTGAAACTGTGATTAAAAATCTTCCAAGAAACAAAAGTCCAGGACCAGATGGCTTCACAGGCGAATTCTATCAAACATTTAGAGAAGAGCTAACACCTATCCTCAAACCCTTCCAAAATATAGCAGAGGGAGGAACACTTCCAAATTCATTCTACGAGGCCACCATCACCCTGATACCAAAACCAGACAAAGATGTCACAGAAAAAGAAAACTACAGACCAATATCACTGATGAACATAGATGCAAAAATCCTCAACAAAATACTAGCAAACAGAATCCAACAGCACATTAAAAGGATCATACATCATGATCAAGTGGAGTTTATCCCAGGAATACAAAGATTCTTCAATATATGCAAATCAATCAATATGATAAACCATATTAACAAATTGAAGGAGAAAAACCATATGATCATCTCAATAGATGCAGAGAAAGCTTTTGACAAAATTCAACACCCATTTATGATAAAAGCCCTCCAGAAAGTCGGCATAGAAGGAACTTACCTCAACATAATAGAGGCCATATACAACAAACGCACAGCTAACGTCATCCTCAATGGTGAAAAACTGAAACCATTTCCAGTAAGATCAGGAACAAGACAAGGTTGCCCACTCTCACCACTGTTATTCAACATAGTTTTGGAAGTTTTAGCCACAGCAATCAGAGAAGAAGAAGAAATAAAAGGAATCCAAATCGGAAAAGAAGTAAAACTGTCACTGTTTGCAGATTACATGATACTATACATAGAGAATCCTATAGATGCTACCAGAAAACTACTAGAGCTAATCAATGAATTTGGTAAAGTAGCAGGATACAAAATTAATGCACAGAAATCTCTGGCATTCCTATACACTAATGCTGAAAAATCTGAAAGTGAAATTAAGAAAACACTCCCATTTACCATTCCAACAAAAAGAATAAAATACCTAGGAATAAACCTACCTAGGGAGACAAAAGAGCTGTATGCAGAAAATTATAAGACACTGATGAAAGAAATTAAAGATGATACAAACAGATGGAGAGATATACCATGTTGTTGGATTGGAAGAATCAACATTGTGACAATGACTATACTACCCAAAGCAATCTACAGATTCAATGCAATCTGTATCAAACCACCACTGGCATTTTTCACAGAACTAGAACAAAAAAATTTCACAAGTTGTATGGAAACCCAAAAGACCCCGAATAGCCAAAGCAATACTGTGAAAGAAAAACGGAGTTGGAGGAATCAGGCTCCTAGACTTCAGACTATACTGTAAAGCTACAGTAATCAAGACAGTATGGTACTGGCACAAAAACAGAAATATAGATCAATGGAACAGGATAGAGAGCCCAGAGATAAACCCACACACATATGGTCACCTTATCTTTGATAAAGGAGGCAAGACTATACAAGAAGAAAAGACAGCCTCTTCCATAAGTGGTGCTGGGAAAACTGTACAGCTACATGTAAAAGAATGAAATTAGAACACTCCCTAACACCATACACAAAAATAAACTCAAAATGGATTAAAGACCTAAATGTAAGGCCAGACACTATCAAACTCTTAGAGGAAAACATAGGCAGAACACTCTATGACATAAATCACAGCAAGATCCTTTTTGACCCACCTTCTAGAGAAATGGAAATAAAAACAAAACTAAACAAATGGGGCCTAATGAAACTTAAAAGCTTTTGCACAGCAAAGGAAACCATTAACAAGACGAAAAGACAACCCACAGAATGGGAGAAAATATTTGCAAATGAAGCAACTGACAAAGGATTAATCTCCTAAATTTATAAGCAGCTCATGCAGCTCAATATCAAAAAAACAAACAACCCAATCCAAAAATGGGCAGAAGACCTAAATAGACATTTCTCTAAAGAAGATATACAGATTGCCAACAAACACATGAAAGAATGCTCAACATCATTAATCATTAGAGAAATGCAAATCAAAACTACAATGCGATATCATCTCACACCGGTCAGAATGGCCGTCATCAAAAAATCTACAAGCAATAAATGCTGGAGAGGATGTGTAGAAAAGGGAACCCTCATACACTGTTGGTGGGCATGTAAATTGATAGAGCCTCTATGGAGAACAGTATGGAGGTTCCTTAAAAAACTAAAAATAGAAGTACCATATGACCCAGTAATCTGACTACTGGGCATATACCCTGAGAAAACCATAATTCAAAAAGAGTCATTTACCACAATGTTCATTTCAGCTCTATTTACAATAGCCCGGACATGGAAGCAACCTAAGTGTCCCTTGACAGATGAATGGATAAAGAAGACGTGGCACATATATACAATGAACTATTACTCAGCCATAAAAAGAAACGAAATTGAGTTATTTGTAGTGAGGTGGATGGACCTAGAGTCTGTCATACAGAGTGAAGTAAGTCAGAAAGAGAAAAACAAATACTGTATGCTAACACATATATATCGAATCTAAAAAAAAAAAAAAAAAAGGGTCTTGAAGAACCTAGGGGCAAGATGGGAATAAAGACACAGACCTACTAGAGAATGGACTTGAGGACACGGAGAGGGGGAAGGGTAAGCTGGGACAAAGTGAGAGATTGGTAGTGTATATACAGGTATATATTCACTACGAAATGTAAAATAAACAACTAGTGGGAAGCAGTCTCTTATCACAGGGAGATCAGCTCGGTGCTTTGTGACCAGCTAGAAGGGTGGGATAGGAAGGGTGGGAGGGAGGGAGATGCAAGAGGGAAGAGAAACGGAGATATATGTATATGTATAACTGATTCATTTTGTTACAAAGCAGAAACTAACACACCATTGTAAAGCAATTATAATCCAATAAAAATGTTAAAAAAATTATTTAGATGATCTTTGGAAACAGTGTTAATAGATTGGCACTCACCCAGCTTTACTATAGCAATATACCTACTGAGAAGGCTAGAGGCTCATACCTGCCAATCAGAGTGCCCTGTTCTATGGAATATGCTAGGGACACAACTACACAGTATTTAATTTTTAATCCTTGTTTACCCAGATTTTACCCTTCTGAAGGCATTGGGCGTTGCAAACTTACAGTTTATCTTCTATCAGTTTATCATTATAGTTTATCTTCTATTAATTTATCCTCCCAATAGGATTTAAGTCTGTACAGCCTTATTCACAGTAGCAACACATTTGTATATAATCATTTAGATTGGATACCTCTCTAAAGAGTTGATCAAATGTGATGTTTATGGTAAGCTTAGATTTCAGAAGTTTATGTTATGCTTACTTTCTCCTCAAATTCTAGGTAATTTCAACTGACTTGTTATGATAAAATTTTAAAAATACCTACTACATTCAGTAGTTTTTAAAGAAGAAATTATTTTTACCATAACCCATAGTTTAAAATGTTTAAAATTTAAAGAGAATACCTAATTAATTCTAGCCATTCTTGAATCCACCACCATAATTCAGAGCCCATTTTTTTCTTTGAGTGAAATCTTTAAGAATTACATTTGTCAAATATTTATGCTGTCAATATGTTTGTTTTGTTTCTACAATGAGATGATCAGCTTGAACAAATTGTACAAGTGTTATCAGAAGTAAGAACTCAGTATCAATTCCATCAAAATGAAAATAATTGTTTTCTGAAGATCTCTTTCAATATTCAAGTGGATGATGCTTAGTAAGTCTACCCTGCAGGTTCTGCCAAATGTATTTTGGGAGTAACTCATCTGGAAATGTCATTAAGGTGGAGTCCTCCTCAAATTTAAATTGTTGTCAGCATTCATGTGATAGAGATTGAGAGTTACTAAAGTACACTCTTTTAAATTTTCCAGTTAACTTATGATGCAGAACTCTGAGGAATTAATTGTGTTTTTGTTCAGAGCCTTGCGAAGGGCTAAAGCTGCTTTTTCAGAGAAGGCTGGGTTCTCATCTCAACTGCTGTGCAGCTGGGCAAGAATACAGATAACTTATTCAATATTTATATAAAATATAAATTATTCAATATTTATATAAACATAAATCTCATTAACTACACAGCCAGTAGCTAAGTTATAAGGAAATCAGTTCATTAAAAAAAACCCAAAATGTCTTCACTTTAGACATTTATAAAAACCTCAGTTTTCAAAGATATGTTACTATGTCACATAAAGATATGTTATATGTTACTATTTTACATAAAGATATGTTATATGTTACTATATACTATGCTTTAGCAGGTCATCCGAGATAAACAATTGTTTTTCTAAAATTTTTAATCTCCCCTCTGCTTTAAGCCAAATCAGTAGAAATCTACACAATCCAGTGCTCCAAAAAGTGTCATTTCAGTGATTTTTTTTTTTCATTTCATTGACTGATTCATTTATTCATTCCACTAACACTTGTTGATCTCCTACTAGGAGCTCTTTCAGGCATGAGTTGTAAACCTAACAAAGACTCTGAACTCATGCACCATCTTGAGTGATGTGGATACCCAGTACTGGATGACAAGAACTATAAAAGAATAAAGGAGAGATTATGTTTTTTATACTATATTTATTAATATTACCCTGAATGCCAACATGAGGTTTCTGGAGCAGAGAAGATTTATCACTACTTATTTATAGTAAATAATAATGTGTTGTTTCCCTTGTGCTACAACATCCTCCCTCCAGGGCAAAGCAGTAAGAGCCAGATGTTACTCTACACATACTGGGTCTGAATTGTAGGTGAGTAAGCCCTCCTCTTCCCCCAAAAGAAAATGAATCTGGACATTGATATAGGAGAGAGGGGCAGCTGTTTTCCTTCCTCTTTTGAGAGAGTTTCCTTGGAAAAGTAATGGAGAGAATACTGAGTCCTCACTTTTTGAAATGTCTCCATGGTCCTGGGTCTCAACTCCCCTTGAAATGTAAACACATACCTCTGGGAAGTAAATCTCTCTGTAGTGCTTATTATTTATTCCATCATAAATTACCTTCTAAGGGTTGCATTTTAGCTCAAGTTCGAAATTTCAGTAAAATTTTCTCAGAAAGCCCTACTGTGCAGAAACAAAAATATTTTCTCAACAGCCCCACAAGAAGGCTATGGGATAGAGTGTTTGATGAGTTCCTGTAGATTGAGTTGTCAGCTGTGACCTCTCTGAGGAAGTGATCTGAGCTGAGATCTAAAAGGCAAGAAGGAGTTGGCTGTGTGAACATCTGTGGAAATGAAACATCTGGCATAAAGATCTTAAGGTGAGAATGAGCTTGGAATGTTTCAGTAGCCAAAAGAAAGCCACTGTGGTTGGAATATAATGAAGAGAATGAACAGAGGTATATTCAGAGCAGTAGAGAGTAGCCAGATCATACTAGGCTTCATAGAATGTGTAAAGGATTTGGATTTAATAATAAATATAATAGGAAGCTATGGGAGGGTTTTTGAGCAAGGGGGATGCAGGGAAAACCATGAGGAAGATACTACAATAGTCTAAGTGAAAACAAGAAGAGTTTTGGACTATTTGTTAGTAGTAGATATAGAGAGGTGGGAATTGTACTTATTCAGTCATTTCTTTATTATTTCCCCATTTATCAAATGTATTGGGTGCCTACTATGTGCTATGTAGACATGTACAAAATTCAAGGGACATCACTGATTGAAAGATTGACATAATTTCTGTCTTCCTGAAATTTATGATGCAGTGAGAGGCAGAAAATACTGTGTTTGGGATTGTAGGAGATGTCACGGAAACAAGGAGGACCACCTAAACCAGAGTGGGGCAAGGACACATAAAGGAAGTCTGAGTGTTAAGGTTGTATTCAGCTGTGTCACAGAAAGTCAGTTGACGTGCTTATTTTATTCTTTTATTTTGCTTTATTTATCTTATTTTTCATGTAACGTTGAGTCTGGAGGCAGACAGTAATCCAGGGTTGTTGTTATGGTGACATGACAGCATAACAACAACCTTAGTGTTGTTGTTATGCTGTCATCCTTAGTGCAAGGCCTTTCTCCTCATATTTACAAAAAATGCTATTACCCTTCTAGATATCACTTTTCAATCTAGGAAGAAAGACAGGGAAAAGATAAAGGGCAAAAGATACATTGACTAGGTTTGCTCAGTCTATTAGGAAGACAACTCTCTGAAAAGCCCAACCCTTAACTGTCACGTATACCTCTTTGTCCAGAAGTAGTCACATGCCCATCTACAGATTCACGGGAGCATGGAAAGCTAAGTATTTTTAAATAGAAACATTACCCACTAAATTAATTTGTATTCATTTAGAAAGGAAGATTAAATGAATTGATATTCGAGGGCAATTAAAAATGTCAGGCACAGGGATGATTTCTATGACTTGAATAGAAAGAAAAATTCTCAGAAGACCATTGAGACACTTACAGAAAAGAAAAAATTCCTGTCACTTAACCTTTTCTTTTCAATGCTAATTTTTTTAAAGAGCCATGATAAGAAGCAGTATAAAAAAGAATGTCTGTGTTCTTCATTTTCTGTGAAGTTGCTATTGAAGATAGTGTTCATATTTTAGTTAATGCTCCTTTATAGACTCTTGAACTAAATCCCTCTTTCGCTGTTTGACTCTTGTCCTTTACCTTTTTTTATAGTAACATGATTATAAAGCAGATATTATTTATATCCACATCTCTTACTTATAATATACCTTAAATCAATTTAAAAATAGGTAGAAACCACTTACTTCAGCCATGACTGAAAAAAAAAAAATAAATGTAATAATATAGTGAGCTTGGGAAAAATGCATTTGATCCTTAAGAGATTTTCTTAACTAAATATCTAGTACAATGGACTTTGGGGTCTGTCTCCAGTAAACAGAATACATGGCTTTTGACAAAAACAGGCCCACATATATCACTGGCCAGAATATTACCCTTGTAATATAGAAATTATACAAAATAAAATTAATTTAAAAACATTGTAAATTATCAAAGGTATTAATTTGATCCCTTAATTTCAGACTATATGGAATATTTGTTTCCTGACCCTTCTGAATCTTTATAGCTTGCATTTCTTAAAACTGAAGGAAGGCATACCTCCTTGACAAGGAGGAAAATTACTTAGGATGAATATCAGTAAATAACCCTTGCCCATGGAATTTCCATGTATTGCTGAAGTAGTGATTATAAACTGACTCTGCCAAAGTTGTTTATTCCAACAATGCCACTTCTTGATTTCAAGGTGAGAGCTCAACTGTGGGTCCAGATAGACAAATAAACAAAATTAATTTTCACAAATAACCTTGCATGATCATGTGATTCAAATGTGGATATTTGGTGGTCTCATGCCTCAGAGAACACAGGAGATGTTGGGCAATGCTTAGGACAAAAATCACTACCAAGATGGCACTAGGCAAGGTTTATACAAGCCTAACACCATTGATTGGACATTGCACAAATTATTCTTGGGAACTCATTATATCTGTATAAAACTCATTTTCCAGATTACTGATTATATTCTTAAAGGCAATCATTTTAGTGTTTAATTTCATGTTTGATAATTTGGAGAGTTCCCCATTTACTGTGCATTTTGTTTCTTTTTTCATCTTGATTGTACATTGATTTGATTGAACATTAGTATGTGGAACCATTCCCGCAATCTGGCTTTTGGCATTTATAGGCTGGACATTTATCATTGCCTTACCACTGTGAAGACATTTTAATTTTTTTTTTTTTAATTTATTTAATTTATTTATTTATTTGGCTGTGTTTGGTCTTCGTTTCTGTGCGAGGGCTTTCTCTAGTTGCAGCGAGTGGGGGCCATTCTTCATCGCAGTGCGCGGGCCTCTCACTGTCGCGGCCTCTCTTGTTGCGGAGCACAGGCTCCAGATGCGCAGGCTCAGTAGTTGTGGCTCACGGGCCCAGTTGCTCCGCGGCATGTGGGATCTTCCCAGACCAGGGCTCGAACCTGTGTCCCCTGCATTGGCAGGCAGATTCTCAACCACTGCGCCACCAGGGAAGCCCGACATTTTAATTTTTATATTAAGATAATGAATAGATATATGCTTAGAGAGGAGTTGAGAATCAGTATTAGGCAAATACAGGCATTTCTTTACTTTTGTCTTTATGTTACCACACAGATTATTATTAAAATTACAATAATTTTCATCTCACATTCTTCAGTTAAACCTGAAACTCAGAATATTACAGAAGAATTATTTTCAAAAAATAAAGAGATGATCAAAAATGTATGTGCCTTTAATGCAATAGATTGCTAAGTACTCCAATATTTCATCTGCACACACACAAAATATTACCTCACTCACTCAGTTTCTAAAGCCTGTTAGGCTACTGATGGTACAAATGGAGTGAACTTTCAGCAACCTAACACTGGGCTTCAGAAATGGTGAAATCAGGAAGCCACTTAGAGTTTAATCCCCTCTCTATTAAGAATTCTTTTGGAGAAACATAAGAGTTGCGGTTTGGCACCTACAAGTGCATAGGAAACCTGCTGAGTGGAAATTGGCCCAGGTACCTAAGTCCTGAATGGATTCCTTGTTCATGAAAGGCTTGCTACACATGCTTATGTTCCAAAAGAGGGTGGGGGGGGGAGGTGTGGGAAGAGTGGTCAGATGGGAATACCAATAGATTTCTGTGACATTTCAAAATGTAATAACGTTCACCTTCCAAAATATTTATTTGGCAAAAAGAAAATTATTTGACCTAATCATTGTTTATATAAAGGTTAACACATGTTTTAGGAAATAATTTTTAAAGGACACCAGATCCTAAGAAAGAACTGTGTTTGTGAACACTCTTTCAGTGTCCTTAATACATCCATCTATTTTCTTGTGGGAAAGGAATACACTGGGTTCAGATAACACAAGGTGGTTGCAAAAGTTTGTTTTACATAGACTATTTAACTATAGGATGAAAAAATGGGAGTTGGAGGCAAATTGGATTCTACTTCTCCAAAGCTGAGTGAATAGAAAAGGAAGCCTTTGCCCAGCAGAATTAGCAGATGGTCTAAATCTCCTTGGGGTACATGGGCTCAATTTAATACTGATTTAAGATTTCTCATTCAAAGGGTTTAGTCTCTCCTGAGAATTTAATAAGCTAGGTAAGAATAAACTGTGTCATTCAATTTGAGCATTATAATTTGTCTAGTATGATTCAAAAGAGTTATTAAGGTAGCTTTTTATGTTTGGGAAAAACAATAGCAACACGGTGTCCAGCAGTCACATTAGCTATGGCTGGTGTAGACCACTTCCTTAGAAAGTCAGATCTTAGATTCATCTGACTTCAAAAACTAGCCTTTATGAAGCAAGCATGATTCTATCCTCTGTATTTGAGATAAACCTGAGCAGACAGTGAATACATGAGAGCCCAGAGGCAAACCTCCAAAAGAATCATTCAGCCAAGAATGATGAGTTGACTATAATAAGATAAAGTTTATTGTGAATAAATATAAATTCCTTCATTTCAAGTGCAGACAAATAAAAACTTTTGAGAAAAAAATCTGTAAATTTATAAGATAGGGGAGATGGAATTTAGCAGCAACATGTATAAAATTAGCCTACTGTATTAGGGCTCTCCAAAGAAACAGAACCAACAGTATAATATATTCTCTCTCTCTCTCTCCCCCTCTCTCTCTCTAAATATACATATTTTATATATATATTTACTGTTGGCTGTATGGAGAGGGGTAAGAAGGTAAAACATTTAAAAGGTTTCTTTAAAATGATGATGGAGAAAAATTGATTAATATTTTTCCATTTATGAAGCTTAGGGAGTGAATAGTTTTCCATATACATTGTATTTTCATACATAATTGATATGTTTCTATAGGTCAAAACCATAGATTAGAAAAACTAGAAAATGTTAATATTGTTCTTTATTTCTTATCCTCTGTTTTGTTAGGATAAAGCCACAAAATACCTTCCTGAATGTGTCAAAAAAGTAACTATGATGTTATGACTTTGAAATGATTATAATAAAACTAACATCAAGACGGTACCTTTGGGCGTACCATTTTTCCCCTTCACGATGTGGTACTTTTTATATGATAAAAACATATACGTGAAACTGGGATGGTGGGCCTCATGGACATTCAGTATTATGTATAAATGGACATAGGAAATTCACTCTGTGACTCAGGAAGATGCCACTACTAGCTAATTGAGCAGTACTGTATAAAAGAACAAGATTTTAACAGGAAACTGTCTCATTTTTTTCTAGTAAGAAAATACCATTGACTATTCCGACTTCTAGACAAGGTGGCAAACTAGTAGCTCAAAGATTTAATCCAGTCCAAATATGTGCAAATGATTTAAAAACATGAGACAGCACATAAAATGTGGGTAGTTTCAAATAAAAACCATGATCTACTCTTTCCTTGAAAAATTGGAATGTCTGGCAATGTTGAGTAATGTATTCCTGCATGGCAAAAGTCTCCTGAAAGAGTGTAGCCATTGCTTCATGCCCTGGAATTGGATACAGTTCCAGCTTCTCACCCAATGTGCCCATGTGCCCCTTCACCAGGTAGTTTGCATCACTCATTTACATTACCTTCCAGCCTTTGTAGTCCTTGAAGTTTGTTTACTGTCTTAGAAAAGAGGTGATGCTCAATTTAACTAAAGAGTTCAGAACAAACTCCCACCATCCTCGAATGCGTGTTGAAACTATTGCAGTAGCCTATGTTTCTAGCTTAGAAATTTCTTAGAATCCTTGGTTTTAAAAAGAATGGGCCCATCTTATTATGACAATAGTGATATGATTAGAACAATCTTTCCTACCATTATCTAGTTTGTGGCTTTCAACATAGATTTGCTGGAAATACAAACCACAGTTTCAGTGCTTTTATTGGCAAATCAGGCTGTATTGGTAAACTGATACAGTAATTGAAGTTTTATAGCCATCAGCACTCCAATTTACAATTATTTTAAATTTAATGCTTTTGGTTAGGCATTTCCAGAAATGAGTGTGCCTAAGTAATCTAAGAAACAAGGAAATGCCTTGTAAATCTAGGATGATTTAAAAGCTTTCTTAAAGTTATTCAATACCAGATACCTAATAAAGCTAGTTCCTGGAATTGATCATCTGTAAATAAATAATTACCAAGAAATTGTAGTACTATAAATACTGTAATAACCATGAATTCTTCATTGAAAGCATCTAGAATATGTTAGTACATTGTATATAAGGAGAATCTCTAAAAATACCTGAAAAAACAAACAGAGGTTTAAGTATCATGAGACATATGAGCAACAATATACCAGTATTTCCACTGATGGTCTTAAAGTAATAAATTCAACATTCCTCTAATAACATTTTCCCCTTTTGTGGTACAATAATACCTTCAATACAATAAAATTTTAGTGTAGCCTATAGCTGCTTGCTAACTTATCAACCAACAATTTATGCTGATCAAGAAGTAAGGCTAATTTATTTGGCTTTTAGACTCTTGAGATTAGAAATATTTGGTTAAATTAATTGTTGAGTTGGGAAATCGATTGCACTTATGCGTAAAGCTTGTTTGGGTCCTCTTTCAAGTATGGCTGAATCTGTATTTATAATTTGTCTACAATGCTGCACGGCCTGAAATCCCATTAGGACACAGAGCCAATTTCTTTGTATAAAAGAATACATGGGCTACAACTGGTTTTGTTAGTGCCTGAAAAAACTATGACACTCCTACAATGTAGCTCTGCAGTAAGAAACCTGTTAGGGTACATCTATGAGATGCCTACATGCCAATTGAAAATGAAAAGTAAAGTAAATTTGTGGGGGAGAATCTCTGATGTCAAAAACTATTTTCTGGGGACTTTCCTGGTGGGCCAGCGGTAAAGAATCCACCTTACAATGCAGGGGAAGTGGCTTTGATCCCTGGTCAGGGAGCTAAAATCCCACATGCCACGGGACAACTAAGCCCATGCGCCACAACTGCTGAGCTCACGCGCCTCAACTAGAGAGTCCCTATGCTGCAAACTACAGAGCCCACATGCTCTGGAGCCCGCGTGCCACAACTAGAGAGAAGCCCGCACACTGCAGTGAGGAGCCCGCGTGCCTCAACGAAGATCCTGAATGCTGCAACTAAGACACAATGCAGCCAAAAATAAATAAATAAAATAAATAAATAATAAATAAATCTTTAAAAAAAATTAGTTTCTGGCTGCTGGATTAATTGATTATATCAATCAAAGTTTAAAAATCAACATATATATATATATTTATGAGATCCTTTATATATTGAGCTCAGGTCCATCTTAAAAAGAACTCTGAAAATGAGACTAAACATTTGGGTGATACAAACTTTATCAAGCACAGAGGTTTAGAGCTACAAAATTCTTATATTTATTTTATAATACCGTTCTTTATTGTGAAGCTAAAACTTTGCTTTAATAGAAAATTATGCTAAAACTAGTCTTATTTGCCTTTTCCTTTAACTTTGAAAAAAACATATTTATATCCTCACTTTCAAATACATTTTCTGTAATTTGTCACTGTTTTTCTTCATTCATTCATTTATTCAAAATATATTATCGAGTGCCTCTTATGGGCCAGGTTTTCTCCTGAGTACTAGGGAAGCATTAGGGAACAAGAAGAACCTACAGTGGGGATTACATTCAGGTATGTGTCTGGAGGAAGAAGACATAAATAAGTTAAGTTATGTAGTATGTTAGAAAATAAGTGCTATAAAACTGGATAAGATGGAATCATTCAGGACGCAGTTGTACATAGTGAAGTGAAGAGGGCAAAGACTGAGCCCTGGAAGCAGTTCCATCACTGAGAGATAACTTTGTGAGACCACAGTGGAAATCAACCTTTATCCCTTCCCCAATACACAGGTGCTGGTGAATGTCAATTTCATCATTCTAGGTTTGACTCTAATAATAAAAAGACAAAAATCTCACCTTCATGTCCCACACCAGAAAGATACTTTTATTAAATGAAAGAAAGCAGAAAGAACATAACTCTCCTGTAAGCAAGGTCCTAAAATACCGACTTATATGCTCTATTATTGCTCCATGTGACAAGGAGGGCTTTTTACTTTCATTTTCTAGCTGGAGGAATTCAGTCATTGAGGTTTTAGTTATATGATTTTTAAAGGAAGTTGGGAGTGAGCCACCTAGTTTGAGAAAACAGAAGTCAGGGTGCCTTCCTAGTCTAAATTCAGTCTTTTTTAGGTACTAAAGGGCACTGGTCACTTCTTCTGATTATGAAACATCCTTTCCTGGACAGGATGACTGTCGGATTTCCACTTCTGATGCTATCAGATACTGATGAATATTTTATGTGGCTAAATTATTCTCTGATACAAGCATATGTTGCATATACAACTAATCAATATTCAACCAAGTCACACAGCCTATAAGACAAGAAATCCCCTTAATAAAGGGCTCAGAGTTTTCAAATAGCTGGTACAATTTTCCCTTGGAAGTTTGTGGAATGTATGACATTGCTGTTCACTACATTTTTAAAGCAAAGTAGTAACTAATACTGTCAGCTACTTTATCTCAACTATTTTATATTTTCCTTGCGAAAGCCTCTAATGGAATTTCTCTCTTTTTAGCTAACCAACTTGTAGGGTATGTGTGTAATGGTATTCAATATTTATGAAATGTTCATTTTCTCATAGGATAGAAGCTGCTGATTTTTTGATGTAAATGACAGAATTTATTAACTGCTACTTGAACCTGTTGCATTTTTATTTAACTTTTAAAATGGTAGAAAACATGGCAGAGATGCGTTCAAAGTAAAACCTGAAACATCGCTTGAAGACATCTCACTCAAAAGCTTCATTATAGAGTAAAACAGCCTCTGGAGAATGATGCTGCAATTCTGTCAGCATAATTAGGAAGGCCTAAAAAGAGGTTTCCTAGAATTTTTATTATGTTTTTAATCAAGAAAATACAAAGAATTTTATATTGATGGTATTCAAAAAGTTGGTAGATTCATGTATTTCATATTTACTCAGGAGTAGAATGGTGTTTTAACTATGCTTGTTTATGGAGCTGACACTTCCCTGAAAAAGTGCACCTGAATTTGTCTGGTGTAGAAAGCACCAATCTCTCTTTCAATACTAAACAGGAGATAGAAGGCAATGTGAATAGCCTCTGTCTATTATTTTTTAGTAGTTATATTAGCTTTAAATTCACTTACCATTTAGGGAAAGAGTTTGGTCAGGGGATTTACTAGAAATCTTAAAAGGCTGAACTCTTGGATTTTAATCTCAGTTCACAGTAGCCATAGGCAACTTGCCTCTATCACAGAAGCAATTGAGAACTTAAATGTTGTTAAAGTACCCTGAGCCAATTGAATAAAATGAAATTTTATAAAGGTATCAGCTAGTGGTATTACTGATAAAATAAGGTCCTTTTTCAGGATAGCAATTATTATTAAACAGCCAATGGAGTAACATAAATCTATACAATGGGCTCCAAGCTTCCCCACAGTCATCCCTAAGCACAGTAGTGCATGAAGTGCATGAATCAAAGCTTTACTATGGTCAAGGTATCTCAAAAAGCTTTCCCTGTGGTACCCAAATCCCAGCTTCCCACTTTTCTTCTCAATGAGAAATGATAATAACTTTTGGGGTAGAATGCTTAGATGACATCCAAACCCATTCCAAGGCTCTGAAGCCTGGTGGAAGTCTCTAAACAAAAGCAGAGATTGTGAAGCAGGTTCAGTGTCTAGCTCATTCTTCACAATTGGGTCCTGTTATGTTTTTTGCATTGATGGCTTCTTAGTCATTATTATCCCAATCAAACTAGTTTTCACGATGATATTCCATATCCCATTTTCATCGCTACATGAAATGTAGTATTGAAAGGACCAGGCATCTTTCATGAAGCACAACAGGACATTGATAACCATGCAGATTAACTCCCAATCCAATCTCAGGCCTTGTTTCTTACTTTATGATATTTTTCTAGACCAGCAGGCTGACGATGGCTCGCTTCACACATACCACTCAAGACTTCTGTACAGTGTAAAATAGAAGATCAAAAGCAGGTAGGAAAAAAAAAAGAGTAAGGGAATGAAATGAAAATTGAAAGAGATGTAGTTGGAAGGAAACAAAAGTCTGTAAAAGATGAGCTCAAGTTTCATGTTGGTGATGATTAATCTTGTAAAAACTTCTGGGACCTGTGGAAACATTTGCTTGTCTAAAATCCAGGTTTTTTTTTTTAGACTTCTCATAATGAGCTACTCACCTCCCACTTGAAGGATCAAATCTTTTCTGAAAAAGTGTGGTAAGGCCAACACTCAGTCACACGCAGCAGAGCCGGGCACATGGAGGACAGCTGACTCCACAGAACCAGGGACTTGGGTAAGTGCCCAGCACTGAAGCCACCTAATGTGACTAAAAATGCTCCCTTTTTAGTAAGCATGGAAAATTCATTTTAATTTAATAACGTGCTTACAACATAAGGCAGCCTCCAGTAAAACTTTTCTGGTGGTACGGTTCCAGTGATGGGTAATGGTTGGGCTGGGAATTAAATGTAGCAAAAGAAAGTGAAAAACATCTTCCCACATTTGGAAACAGAAAGGTGGAAACAAAATTTTATTTTGTGAATTGTAGTCCCATCTGAAATATTTTGATTAGATTTGGAGAAAGAACTGACTCTTTGGGCAGTTTCTTCAATTCTAAGCATAGAGCTTGAGGTCAAATATTGTACAGGTTTGCCACACCATTGTATTCCAGACTCCAGTCCCATCCACGGTCTGCCACCAGTCGGCTTCAGCCCACAAATATTCCATTAATGGAAGCAAACAGGCAATTTATATTTGAGATTTCTTATCAGGGTTCTACCATACCGGAAAAGCTGGCTGAATACGACATCATCTCTAATTACAGAGATTGTATGATAATTGAAGATAATTATAATCTATTTTTCTTTTAAATGAAAATTATTTTAAAGATGAGCTTAGTATTGTTAGAATTGACATGGAATCTCACACAGCTTAGGAGAAGTCATCCATAACTTAGAGGAAACGTTGTGATTTCCATTTCTTGGGTGATCTCTAAGGCTCCTTCTTTCCAAGATTGCCTTTGGTAAAACCAGTTGTTTGTGGTGTTAAGAAAGAGACCTCACTTCTTAGGTTCATGTGTTGGAGATAATAATCTTTTTGGTTCTCAAGAGTGTGACATTATTTATTTGGCTTCTTATAATTTGTTTTAGGGGCCAAAGAAAAACAATTCTAAACTGTCAGTTTAAATAAATTTGGTAGTAACAACAAAGGAGTTGAATTCAGTTAAAAACTTAATATTTCTTTTAATACATAATAGAAAATATCTCTTTATTATTTTATTTTTCAGTCACTAGCTTTCTTCTGAGGCACATATCAGAACTATTATTTGAACCATTGCTCCTACTTATTTTTAAATGTCCCTAAATGAATTTTGATTTTTCTTCACTGATTGTTATAATGCTTAGCAAAATATAAAAACCTAGAAATATGCTCTATGTCCATTCATTTAGAGATTTTCAGAAATATCCTCAAAATAAAATATAGTTATTGTTATCAATAGTCACATAATATAGTATCGAGATCATGCAAAATATTAAATTCTACATTCCCTTCAAGACTTTTAAAGCTTTTTTCTCCCCTTTAAAAGAAGGCATATAGTAATGTGCAGAGGCAATAACAAGTTGAATTTTTCTGCTAGGAAATCTTATTTTAAAGGTAACTTTTGAACCATGAGCAGATGCTCAGAGTATTATCTATTTAGTTAAGGCATCAAACAGAATTACTGACAATTCATGTTTTTGTAGCTTTTTCAAAAGCTTGAATAGTGTTAAGTTCACTAGTAGAGAATGATAATCTTTTGTATCATTTAAACACCTATTAGCAATGTTTGCTTGCAAGGAATTCAATTTTTTGGTTAATTTACCAAATTTGTGGGCTTTTTTTTTTTCCTGTATTTAAGATGGAATGTAAGCTGGGTCAAGACTATAAATTAAACTTGATCTGGTTTGCTGTGTTTTGTCTTCATTACAAAATGGTGTAGCTAGGAGCCAGGCATAACAGCTTTATTAAGATATGATAAAGTAGACATTAGGCTGAGTTTACAGATTCAGTCATTGATGATTGTTATTAGATGTCTAATTTGATTTCAACTGGGGAATTATAGGAATTCCAAACTCTCAAGACTTCAATGGTGAGGTAAAGAAAGGAACACGTCAAAAAAGTAAATGATCAATTCAACTAGTTCAATAGTACTTTTCCAAATATTTTAAGAACATCATAGTAAGTATTTTATTGCTAATAACCAACAGCCTTTACCAAGGTTTATAGAAAAATATATTATTGAGAAAATGATATTGGCTGAAAGAAATCCCCTCAGAAATGAACTGTGTCCTATTCACCAGGTTTACATGTTGTGTGTGTGATAGTAATATACTAATTGTTTAAAGCACGGTCTGCAAACTTCTATGTAAAGGGCAGATAGTAAATATTTCAGTCTTTTTAGGTCTCTGTAATGACTACTTATATTTGCCATTGTATCTCAAAAGTGGCCTTAGAAAAATACGTGCACAAGTGAGTGTGGCTATGTTTCAATAACATTTCATTTGTAGACACCGGAATTTTTTTGGTTTATTTTTTGTTTTTTGTTTTTGGTTTTGGTTTTGGTTTTCTTTGGCCACGCCTCACAGTGGCTTGCAAGATCTTAGTTCCCTGACCAGGGATTGAACCTGTGTCCCCTGCAGTGGAAACACAGAGTCCTAACCACTGGACCACCAGGGAATTCCTGACACTGGAATTTTTGAATTTTATATAATTTTGGCTTTTCATGAAATGTTATACTTCTTTTGACTTTTTGCCACCATTTTAAAAATGTGAAAACTGCTTTTGCTCATGATCTATACAAAAATAGGTGATCGGTAGAATTCAGCCTGTAGGCCATAGTTTACTGAGTCCTGGTTTAAAGTATTAGTTTTCTAGAACTCGCAGTGGGTTATACGTACTAGTATCTCAAAAAATATAAAAACCAGAATCATATACTTGGATATTTATGGATTTTTAAAAAGTGACCAAAAATCATTTAGAATATAGAGAGCCAAACTTTGAAGAAGAAAAAAAGCATTTGCTAAACCTCAAGAACAATGACGTTAAAGATAGATTAATATGACGTTTTGTTATTTCTATTGCTGTGAGCGTGAAAACTTCAGATGCTGAATACACAAGATATTTTTAGTTTGGTTAAAAGGAACTGAGACCAAGTGAAAACATCAGTGGCTTTATTTGCAAAGTTAAGATTCTCTATAAAATAAAGTTGACTTTAAACTTTCAATAACATTATAGTCATTTAATATGAAATTACATCATTAGAGAAAATAAGAAAGAATGAAGACCACTTATTGTCAAATTGTTAGAATTTAAAATACAATATTTGCTCAAATATGCTTATCTAATAAATAGCCAGAGTTCATATAGCCACACTATCTCTTAGTTGAACACACCATCATTAATGAAAATCCTTTGTACATTACATGAATTGTACTTTCAAATTAAATAATTTATCTCTAGATAAGATATATTATGGAGTTGGAAAGAATTCATGGCTAACTTTTCTTTCTGTTTTAAATGTAATTAATAATAATTTGGATATAAGAAGTTAAAATAATTGATAGCTTTTAAAATCATCTTTTAGAGATTTTAAATCATTATCCATAGAATACATACATTTAAAAAACTTATGTGTATTTGTGTATTATGCATATTTGGGCTCACATATTTGAATTCTGGCACAGCAATTCTATTTAGGAACTTCTTTTGAATAAGTATTTAAAATTAAAGTAATGTATTTCTGGCTTCTAAAATTCCTTGCTTTATCAATTCTATCATAGAAATGTGTTCCATCAATGTTAGTGGAGTGAAAGTAGACTTAGGAAGGGACTATTTTTAACTTTGATGGGGTTTAGTTTGTAAAAATTTTTTAAATTGAAAATATTATTTACAGGGCATAAAAGTACTCCCTGAACGTTTTTTAAAAAGTGAAGTAATTAATTAAAGCTATTCAGAGAACATAAAAATACTAGCTGAGCATTTTTAAAAAACGGAATCAGTTAACCAACTATATTCAAGCAATTTTTACTCCAAGAGTTTTATATACCTAGGTATAATTTCAAATCAAGTTCTAGACCCCAAATCTCATTTTCTTTTGTATTAAAACCACATAAAAATCAATACAAATGATTTCTAGTGATGGGTGGATGGATTTGAGGATTTTAAGTGATGTTTTGATGATATTGAAAATTTTAATTTCAGTAGTGATGTAATCCTTAAAAGAAACAAAAGCATTATCATGATCAGGATAGATGTTGATATGCTTGATCTTCTACATTTTGATAGTGTGTTACTATCCCTTTTGTAACAAGATAATCATTCCTTTAACAAACATAGCTTGAGAATCTACAATGGACCTGGCACTATGCTAAGTCCTAAATACAAAGGTGAAAATAACATTCTTGCTTTCATGAAACTTACAGGTTTATTAGGGGAGAACAAAGATGCACATCTTAGTCAACTGGGGTTGTTTTGACTGCAGGAGACATTTGGCAGTATCTGGAGATAGGAAGTGGTCATGACTTGAGGCGGAGTTCTTCTGGCACATAGTGGGAAGAAGCCAAGGATGCTATTAAACATCTTACAATGCTGTTAAAATATCCTACAGCAAAGAATTTATCCAGTCTAAAATGTCACTAGTGCTGAATTTGATAAACCTTGATCTAAGTGTAAAACATTTTTAGAACTGTTATTATAGAATGATGCACAGACTCTGGTGGGAACACAGAAGAGTCAGTGGTCAATTTAACATCTCAACAAACAAGAACGGTTGTCTTGATAGAGGAATATTTTCAAAGAAGAGCTGTGCTTGAGCTGATTCTTGAAAGGCTGAATGGAGAGATGTTCCTGTAGGGAGAGGGTGGAGTTGGAAAGAAGAGCTTTCCAGACAAAGTCAGCAAAGTGAGCAAAGGCATGGATGTGTAAAATAACTTCTTATCTCTGGGAACTATACAAAGTATAGTGTGTAGGTTGGGGGTGGGAGTTTGGGTGGGTAAGTAGGAATCTCATCTTGGGAGCTTTTTCTTACTATGTCATGTAGAGTTGGGTTTTCTCCTGGAAGGTGTTAGAAATGATGAAAGATTTTGAGCAGGGACATATGATGAGGCAGTCTATTTGTAGGATTCATCATCCATGGTGTGAAGTGTCATGATTATTTAAGGGAAAATAAAATCCTACTTCATTTGACCAGAGAAGAGACACAAGAGGATATAGTCTCTCAGTAGGAAAGAAGATTCCTTGTTTCTTTTCCTATAAATGTTTTGCTTCTGATTCAATATCTTTCACATTATTTGTCAGAACTATATCAAAGCAACAAACACTTAGCCTTAACTCATTTTCTGTAGTTTCATAAATGTACTATGTTGCTGATTGGCTGACTCTTGTGGACAGAAGCTGCCATGTTGTAGCTTCAGGTAGCATTGTCCTTCCTTGGAGGTTCTATTTTCAGACTCTTGTTGTGTAGCCATGGTGAAGAAAAAAAAATCTGCTTACCAATGAAAAAAAGACAACTATAAATGGAATCTCAGCTGTAGCAAAACCTTATTCTTCTGTCTCAGTGGTTCTCAACCCTGGATACTTACTCATTAGAATCGCTAGAGGGAGAGATTTGTGTTTCTGTATTTCTTGAAACTCCTCACGTTAACTCAGACAACTCTGCTATGGATACAAAATATTAACCCCACATTTTTTTATTTGGCTTTGAAATGACTTGTTTTTTAGATTTTTTTCATTGTAAACACACCTTCTTATTTCCATTAAAAGTTAAAATGATCTTTTAATTTTTTTTAGCATACACCTACTTTCAAAGAGTAACTTTCTGACAGTGTAACAGAGCAAGAGGGAAGTAGTCTATGATTTCTTATATAAAATCCACAAACTGGATGAATCTCACTCATGTAGCAGAGAGATAACTAGAGATTTGAACATGAAGTTTTGAACAGTGATATTTATATCGATACTTTTAAATGGTCTTATTTTGTGCTGCCCATCTCTATGATCAATTGGTTCACGTGGCTAGTGAGTGTGGTGCAGTGAAGCAGGTCTAAGAGTTTGATCTTCCTATGGCCCACTCCCTGTTCTTTAGCCATAGATTATATTATTATTATCCTTTTGCTTGCTTCTTTTGTGGGACCAGTCAAAACTTGTTTGTGGGTAGGGACATTTAGCCCATGTGTACCATGTTTCTACCTTATTCTAAACTGGTGGGTTTCAAACTTTTGACTGTAACTCACAGTCAGATATTTTACATTGTGATCTAGTAGACACACATCCATCCATACATGTATAGCACATAAACATTTTACAAAAATAATCTATTCCATTCCATCCTATACTATCCCATACTATTCTATTTCATGAGGAATGTTATTCTTGACCCACTAAACTAATATACCAGCACAATAGTTATTTTAAAATGTTTTCCTAATCTAAACCCATGATTTTCAGCACAGCCTGTGGGTTATAGCATCCTCTTAAGGGGGTCAGTAAAACCCTCAAGGGGTGTGCAGATAGCTTGAAAACAAAACTGTTCTTTGTTCCATTGCTTTGATTTGTGTTTAGTGAAGAGAGTTAATTTATACAGATTTTCAAATATCGCATGTAGGAGAAAATGAGACTATTTAACATTTTTGAAAGATCTAATCCCTACTTTTCTTCAAATCCCATTTATATTTTATCTTTTTCATGGAGTCATCCGATGAATGGACCAAACTAAACACCCATTGAAATTCACTTAGTAGTTAAGTATGTATTGCTGGGTGACACCTTTTGTGTAATTCTTTGGGTCAGAGACATTTATGTTATGATGGGCTTTGGTTTTCATACTGTTCTTGATAGACTATTTACCAAAGTAGTCTGAAGAGGTGGGATCTCCGTGACTCTGAGGATTTATGTTTAAATTTGCCAAAGATCCTGCTGTCCTAGTTATAATGAAACACTGTCTGCAGTCTCATCCACAATAATACATTCTTTTGCTCACCTCCTTCCTTCTGCTCACCTCCTTCCCCTCACTTACTTCTGTCTGAGACCCACTGTAAGGGCAGTTTACCTTGCCTACTGTGGCCCACAGCCATCTAGAGCTTGCCTGATGGTTCAGATCCCAGAGACCATTTTGGTTTATGAGAGAGAGCCGAAAAATTGTGTTTAAAATTATGTCTTACATTCCTAACCCTGGATATAACCAGGACTATAACTTTGTTAGAATTATGTTCATCTCATCTAAAACACAAAGGCTCATAAGCTATCTTCTTAAGAAGTGATAACTCTCCTCCCCTTCATATCTCTCATTCTCCAATATCTTGACCTCATTGACTTTCATCCTATAAATGTTAGGCTGATTTCTGCCTCTTCCCCCTAACTCTACTAGATAAAGGATGAAATGTCCTTTTTTCAAAGGTTCTGTAACCCAGTTTTAGTTAGTCACTTAGATCATGTAGGTCCTTATTTTACAGATAACCAGAAAATCGAAGAGAAGCAAAATGCGTTACTCAAGTTATCACAGAATAAGTTACCACTAGGTCTCCTGATTTTGAGTTTTTATTATGATAAATTACAAATATACAAGATATTGAAATAATAGCATAATCTTTAATATTTTTTCCATATTTCCTACACACACACACAAACTTTTTTTTCAATGAGTTATTTTTAAAACAGAAATACTGCCGCTCCTTGAAAGTCAGGATTAATGCTTAATTCTGTCCTCTTAACTACTGATTTTCAGAGTAAGGATTTGATATAATGATCACTTCCAGTGATCTATGCATAACCTTTTAAATTCATAAAATAGAAACAATTAATGTGGTGCTTATTGAAATGTTTAAATAGAAGGATTTAAATTTTAGGTTCTCCCCGACTTCAACATCAATTCTTGAGTAATGCTTTTGTGTGTATATGCTACTTGATCCAACTGGCTAAAACGTTGGTGGATCTCATTTCATTATGTCCCGAAGTGTTGTGCTTTGTGGATGTGATTTTGTTGTTAGCAAATAGCTGAGTTAGAGATATTAGAAATTATTACTTCGGAAGTTTCCTTTAGTTACCTCCTTTTATATTATCTATTACAAGCATGCGTTACCTAGGAAAAACATTTAGCCACTTGGTATCAATTCCCACATCTAAAAAGCAAAGGCAGCTCTCTGTTCACTTCAATGTACTCCTCAGAGTGTTGTCATGTCATCCCCCCAAATAGTTCAACATGACAAAAAAAATCATGAACATTAATGAGAACAGGGTTGGAAATGTATTTCAGGCAGAACAAAGTGCTGTTATAAATTACCAGCAGCCTATTTTATTTTGTGATTATTGTTTCCTAAAGGCTTTTGAGACCTTTGAGAAACAAACAAATATAGATGCAAGGAGAAATAAATAAAAGTATAAAACCAATAACAACTTATTTATATTTTTTCATGTAATTTTAATTTTACCATTTTTGTCTGTGGAAGGACAGAGCTGCTCAAAAAGTGAAAGGGCTATTGCCTTTTTTTTTTTTTTTTTTAACACTATTGAGATTAGGCTGTGAGACCTCTTACAGGTTTTATTTCTTATGAAAATGACAAGAGATAGATATGAGGGTGTTCTAGATGCAACATTTGCCACCTAATTGATTGTCATAGACAAAGTTAAAAAAGCAGTAGAAGATCTCTAAATCTTCCTGATATAGTAAAACCTAAATTCTGATAAGGGAGATGATTTTAGAAAGAAGTCTCTGGGGAATTTATCACTATATTCTCCTACAGTTGTTAAAACATCATGCATTCATTGGCTCTTTATAACTGGAAGTCATCTCAGTCATTTCTAGCCAAACATTTCATTTCACACATGAGGTAACTGAGGGTAAGGCACATTATGTGACTTCCCCAAGACCACAGACAATTAGTGCTGAAATGGGAACCAGAGCCCAAGCCTATGGTTATATTTATTCAAAGGTATGTGAGTGTGTGTTGCATAAATGTCACATAAATGTTAGTGTGTGTTGCATAAATGTCCCCAAGACCACAGACAATTAGTGCTGAAATGGGAACCAGAGCCCAAGCCTATGGTTATATTTATTCAAAGGTATGTTAGTGTGTGTTGCATAAATGTCACATTATATGAATTAATGGGCAACATGAAAACAAAAATATCTCAGTAAGCCTCTAGAAGGAAGTTGTTGGGAGACCCAGCCTGTAATTTATGATGATACAACAATGTTTTTTCCTAAGAAATCTTTCATTATCCCAAGGTCATAAACATATTCTCCATAAATTAACCTCTAGAAGTTTTAATGTTGATAATGTAATTATAAAGCTGAAGTGTTTGCCTTTTGATTAAAAACTTTTGGAGGGCAGAAACACATATTCAGAAATGCATATTCTGTGCATTTAGTGAAGTTACATCAAACTGGCATTTATCATCAACAAATTCAACTATGTAATCTTGGAGAAAAAAGAGAAACAATTAATTTAAATAGCATGTTCAGTCTTCCTGTTATTCCAGTCAATGAATTTATTTATGACTTTATGTAAGCGTGAGATAGACAACATCAAACTGATATCCTACAGTTGATCTTAGTTCCCCTGTAACTCTGAGTGTAAACATCTCAAAGTGTGGTATATGATTTTAGCATTTAAAGGTGTGATTCTATCTCAGCTTTTATTATGGCTTCTGAAGCAAAACAACCATTTACTCTGTGTTTAGTGTGAGGTTTTCCTGATGTTCTGTTTTGAGTAATTGAAAAATATCTTCTGAATTTTTTAAGGATGAACATTACATTAAAACTATAAATGACCAAACCTAGCTATTCTTGAAGATTTTAAGCTCAAATTCTATTTATCTGTAAGTCTAAGCAGACTTTGATAGTCATTTTTTAACAGGTTTTTGAGAAATATTTGATTTTATATGCAAGTAGTTAACTGATGTACAGAATAGGAAATTGAATATAATAAATTTTTATAAAAGGCAATTTAATATGTTTGAAGGAGTTTAATTATCTGCTATAATAATCCATCTATAAATTATTTAACTAGTGCTTAAAAATAGATTTAAAAATTTGTTCAATCTTACATTTTCTTAACTATCTCAATAATATATATAATCTTATATATAATCATGTCAATTTTACCTTAAAAGTCTAAATTGTTTACTCAGTTCCACATCTCAAATCAAAATAAAAGGACAAAACTGTTAGTTAAGTAGGTCAAATTCTCTAACACATTTGAAATACTAAGAATACCAACATGCATAGATTCTGTAACATGAAAAATGATTCTCTAGTTTTTGATTATCTTTAACACTTCTATGCCTACATAATCCTGGGGTTAATAGATGCTGATAGATGGAAAGCACTTATCTTCTAAACTAACTGCAATTGCTTATTAGCCAGAGGTTTTGACTGGGACGATGGGTAGATTCTTATTAGTAATCATCATGCAACATAACTTTATTTACAGCCTATACAAGGACTTGATAACTTAGAGAAGAATTGTTATAGCCCACATGACTTTTCCAGACCATGTAATCCGCATTTCTAATGTTCTTTAGATTCATGTTACATGTTAACTCAGTTTTTCTCTCTGCAATCTCAGTCATGCAGCTCTTAATATTTGATTAAATTTTGAATTTATGGACTCAAGATATTTGAATGAATTTCATCTAGCTTTAAATATTTCTGATTTTGACAGAATCTTGCATTTTCTCACATTCTTTTGGTCTGGTGGGACCATAGCATTCTTACCAACGTAAAGTGCTCAGATTTTCTGTATTACAAGAGACTAAAGGGCTATCACACCTTAAATGCAAAGCATACACCTTTGCATTTAGTTGTATTAACTTTTTGGTCTCTTTTTTTGGATCCCAGATTAAGGAAAAAAAACAGGTATAAAATATACTTTTGGTGAATTGGGGAAAATTGAATATTGAATTGATATTGGATGCTATTATGAGTTAATTGTAATTTTCTTAAGTTTGGTAATGGTATTGTGGTTATGTAGAGATGGTCCATTTTTTCTTATGAGATGTGTGCTGAAATATTAAGGGCCAAAATGTCTGAAACTTAATACCAAATGATTCAACAATCACCATCACCACCACAACAGATAGATGGATGGATGGAGAGAGAAAGTAAAACAAAACTATGAGAAAATAATATCTACATGGACCCGTCACATCTCAAGACTGTGTTTGAGTCCATGGTGGCCTCAGCATCTGAGAATGTAACCTTGATAATATAGAGCTCATCTCCAAAGATACTAATCTATTCAATTGTGAGAAGAAAACCTGGCTGTGAACAGCTCATGGATAATGTATATCTCTGTACAGGGTTTTGTATTTAAAATTAGTTTGCATCTTGGATACATTCAAATGAAGATTTGTTCTTTCTCTTTAAGTGAACTCAAATTATCCAAGAGACTGATTTTTGTCCATGGCAGGAAACACTTTATCTTGCCATTTCAAGATAACTCTGGTTTAAAATTTAGTTTCTTTGGTGTTAACTATTCAGTCATAGTTAATATTCTCTTCATCCCCCTTCTCCTAACTCCTCATGTTTCATGTATGGAAAGGAATGGTAGGGAGATAGTATAGTGCAGGTTTAAGAGCACTGATTCTGTAGCCAGATAACCTGGGTTCAGGTGCCATCTCTACCACCTCCTAGGTGAGTGACCTAAAGTAAGCTATCTAACTATCCTGTGCTTCAATTTCTTCACCTGTAAAATGGGAACAATTATAGTACTTATAAGTTTGCTGTGAGAATTTAAAGGTAATATTGGTAAATAATGTTTAATAACTATTAAATAATGGTTATCAATAGTAATTATATAAACAAATAAATGATAAAAATTGATAAAGTCTCTGATGAACAAATTCTTGCCTAGGTGGCTCCTTAGAGTTATGGGAGAAGCTACAGATTGAAAAATCAGCAGGTGTAGGATCCAGTATTACTAACTACTCATAGGATTTTAGGCAATCTAAGATCTCTTTGGGTTTTAGTAAATGCAGATGTTGGAGAAATGACCTCTAAGGAATTTTCCAGTTCTAATGCTTTATGACGTTACAGGAGAGATGTAAGTTCTAAATAAATGGATAAATATCAAAGTCCTTTGAACAGTATAAAATATTTGATAAATGAATGTTACAAAAATCATCCCATGAAGTACACTCACAATATGTTTTCAGGAACAGGATCCTGGGAGGAGAATGACCAGAAGCATCGCTGCTTGCTGGCATCATTTACCCTTTGGCCTCCGGCATTCAACCTGCTCAGCCATGCACATTGATTATTTTACCCATCTCTGCCTTCCACACATGGGGGATTAATCTCAATGCTAAGATCTCATGTGGCCATAGAGCTCTATCTCCATAGAGATAGAAGAGGAGCTTTTTTACAAATCACCTGCAGCCATGGAGATTGTAGAGCCATGGTCAGATTGATTTGCTTTTTCAAGCAAAATTGGAAATTCAAATATTATGTTACAGGCACTGTGTCTCCATGCCACAGTACACCCCACCTCTTTCCTTACTATCTGTCTCTGTCTTGCCGGTTATTTCCATCATAATGGAGCAAGGCTAACAATGTGGGCATGGTACCAGCTCCTATTGCCGTCTGATGCTCCAATGGGCTTTGGATATATACGCATGTTGAGGGAACATTTAAATAATGTTTGTGTGTTGCACAGTCATAGAAACACCATTTCCACACCAGCTCCTTTGATCTCCTAAAAACCAGCTGTCATAATACAAGCAGATGTTTGAATGGGTAGAAATAAATCCAGGTGGCTCCAGCCTACCCCGTGGGGCCTCATACGACTCCATTGGCTCATTCAGGTTTGCCATTCTCCTGATCTTAGTGGGCACAGTTATCACATTTCAAGTAGGCCTGAGTTCCAACCACAAGATTAAAACAAACAAACAAAAAAATGCTTTCTACTAGAATGGTAAGGGGTCAGTGTTAGAGTTGGGGAAAAAAAAAAAACAAACAAGGAGAATCAGTTTCTTCAACTGAAAAAATCAAAGAGAGCAGTCTATGTCATGGATTATTAGCAGCTCTGGAGCAAAAGATGTGCTTGACTTTAGTTTAAACCTGGTGCCAGTGTCAAAATACAGACGGCAGCAAATTGTAAATACTTAGCAGGTTGCCAAATTTGTTTGAAGCAACTTGGAAGTAGAAATAATTTAGGAGGGAGCCAGAATCAGAAAAGTCTCCACAAAGGAGACATATTCCTGGAGAAAAAGAGCATTTGAGCAGAGGAGAATGCATATGAGAAAAAGAAAACAAACAAAAGCATGACATGTTCTGGAAGTTGTGATAAGAGCGTATGCTAGACCACATATTGTGTGAGGTGGGGGTGGATAAGGAAGAGGTAAAGTAAACTAATAGGGAATGTTTGGAGTCAGATTGAGGAATTGATGAGGAACTTAAATAAAGATGCCAGTAGGGTTGCAAATAACAGGAGTGAAGCCTTTGGTATCTATGTGAGAGGTAGCATCAGTAGACCTGCAAATAACTATTAAAACTCTAGCTGGAGTTACTGAGTGAAACAGAGGGCTAAAAATACAGGAGAAAAATGTGATTGGGTGAAAAGTTAAGGTTTGTGTGTATTGCATCAGATACACACATAGGACTTCGATATGGAATACTTAGGCTGGAAATACAGGTCTGGATGCGAGGAGAGAGAGGAGAGCTGAAAATCTGATGACAAGAGAAGTATAGGGACTGGAACTTTAAATTTGTATGAAGTCGGGAAGTTTCAAGGATAGAAAGATGAAGAGCGTGATCAGAGTGGTAGGAAATGAGCAATCATAAATGAAGGAGATTGGGTTGTTTGCTCTTTTGATATTGAGCTGCATGAGCTGCCTGTATATTTTGGAGATTAATCCTTTGTCAGTTGCTTCATTTACAAATATTTTCTCCCATTCTGAGGGTTGTCTTTTTGTCTTCAATCCAAAAATGGGCAGAAGACCTAAATAGACGTTTCTCCAAAGAAGATATACAGATGGCCAACAAACACATGAAAGAATGCTCAGCATCACTAATCATTAGAGAAATGAAAATCAAAACTACAATGAGGTATCACCTCACACTGGTCAGAATGGCCATCATCAAAAAATCTACAAACAATAAATGCTGGAGAGGGTGTGGAGAAAAGGGAACCCTCTTGCACTGTTGGTGGGAATGTAAATGGATACAGCCACTATGGAGAACAGTATGGAGGTTCCTTAAAAAACTAAAAACAGAACTACCATACGACCCAGCAATCCCACTACCCGGCATATACCCTGAGAAAACCATAATTCAAAAAGAGTCATGTACCACAATGTTCATTGCAGCTCTATTTACAATAGCCAGGACATGGAAGCAACCTAAGTGTCCATCGATAGATGAATGGATCAAGAAGATGTGACACATATATACAATGGAATATTACTCAGCCATAAAAAGAAACGAAATTGAGTTATTTGTAGTGAGGTGGATGGACCTAGAGTCTGTCATACAGAGTGAAGTAAGTCAGAAAGAGAAAAACAAATACCGTATGCTAACACATATATATGGAATCTAAAAAAAAAAAAAAAAAAATGTTTCTGAAGAACCTAGGTGCAGGACAGGAATAAAGATGCAGACATAGAGAATGGACTTGAGGACACGGGGAGGGGGAAGGGTAAGCTGGGACGAAGTGAGAGAGTGGCATGGACATATGTACACTACCAAATGTAAAACAGATAGCTAGTGGGAAGCAGCCACATAGCACAGGGAGATCAGCACGGTGCTTCGTGACCACCTAGAGGGATGGGATAGGGAGGGTGTGAGGGAGACGCAAGAGGGAGGAGATATGGGGATATATGTTTATGTATAGCTGATTCACTTTGTTATACAGCAGAAACTAGCACACCGTTGTAAAGCAATTATACTCCAATAAAGATGTTAAAAAAATTTTTTTTAAATAACTGAAGGAGAAACAGGACTATGCAGGGCATGAACACTAGGACAGGAAAGCATTTCACAGGGTGTGTAAATAGCATTGCAAATGTTACAAAGATTTCCAGTAGTGTGAGAAAAAAAGAGGTTGTTGGATTTGGTCATTAGAGGATTCCTAGTACAAATAGAAGAGTAATTTCAGTAGAAAGACAGGAAAAAAGCAAAATCCTAAGGGGAGAGTGGATGAAAATTAATGAGCTAGAGCGTTAGAATGTACTAATCTTTGAAACAAGTTTCAAAGTAAAGAGAAGAGCAGTACGGCAATACCTTTGTAGTTTGAGAAGATTATAGGGGAGGGGAAGTAGCCAAATAAAAGGAAAACTTGAATTGTATGACAGGTGTCAGTTCTAACCACCTAGTCTTCAATTATCTCTTTGTAGAATTTTGGAATAGGAAATGTCTCAAATATTCTAGGTTATGACCTTGGCTTCCATTTCTCCAATTATCCCTTTTAGCTGTTATAACTACCTAGAACCTTTAAGCACAGTTCCCTTGATGTGATGCTGCAACCTCCACCCAGGCCTTAAGCAAGGGGACGTTGCACTTTTTCCACATTCCCATAGGCCACATGGGTGAATCAGTCTATTAAGATGTTGGAGTAACTAAAGAAAAAAAAAGGAAAAATTACGTAAATAAAATAAAAAGTAGTAATTATTCTATACATTAGCTACTTAAAAAATACTTATTGCCCCGGCATTGGTGAGGGTATTTAGTCCATTTACCATCATGTGGTCCTAATTGGCCTTAGTAGGGAATTCTCATCTGTTTGGTCTTTAGGTACGTCACTGCCCTTGCTGTGTCCACCATGGCTGTCATACCTCACACCTTCTCTGTGGACTTTAGTACAAACTCTAGGCTTCCAAACTCTTCAGTCTTCCAACTCTGGCTCTTAAAGTTAAAGTCCAGATGTCTGAGAACCAAAATCTTCTTGGTCTCTAGTAGTCAAAAACCATGGATCTTTATGCAATTTTCTCTACTTTGAGTTAAAATAAGGCTGTTTGGAAGTCAGAATTAGGTGATATTTTTCTTTTAATATAGGTTCTATTCTCATCTTCCTAAAAGGATCAAGAGCTGTGGGACAACAGAAGCGATCAGGAGGAAACTCATTCAAAATATTGTTATATTACTCAGGAATCCCACATAAAGATGGACAATTTAGGGAATTTCTGGGGTAATTTTGACTATATGAGCTAGCTATAGATCCTAACTGCTCAATAGAATGCTATCTCTCTGAATGTGTTAGAAACATCCTCCTGTCAATACATATTATACTTTCCTGAGGCACTCTTTATTTTCTTTCATAGCACTTACCAAATATATATTTAAGTATATTTTAATGTATGCCATTATTAATGACTTTTCCTCTCTCTAGTTTTTAAACTCCGTGAGGGTAAGGACCATGTTTGTTTTGCTCATCACTGGATTGATTCCGAGTCCCCTGAGTCTAATACTTAGAAATTGCTCATAAAAATTTGTGGAATGAATAAACAAATGAATGAATTAACCAAGGAATATCAAATAGTGGAGTACTAATAGAAAGGGGCTCTTGTGTCTTAGGTAAGAGTTGACCAAAGTATGAAGTTATCTTTATTGTTATTGGTACCCATGCAAAAACCTTTGATTTTTTGGAGGTGGGTTGATATTCAGCCAGAATATATCAGCATGGTGTCTCTTTTGATTGGCTGATTCCTGTGCTATGCCTGCTTATACGTATTTTGTACGTCATCTCTATTGAGAAATATTTTCATTCTGAAATGATCACACTAATAGTCAATTGTTTAATTAATTAGAGGGAAATGGGCATTTAAGATAAATAAATTATCACTTTATTATTGATTTGTTATCACTGTACTTCATGAAAGGATGAAGGAAGTCAATATACTAATATATCTTCAAAGATACTTCAGAAGAATAAAATGTACACGTATCTTGAAAATGAATGTGGTAAATTATTTTAAAAAGCTTTTAGAGTGACTTAGTTCAATCTGTCAGTACCCCAAAAACTAAGGTGCTAGAATAAATGTTCTAAACTAAACAATGTAGATCATTTAAATGCTATAGATTACTTGAGAAAACCCTCAACAGAAAGACAGGTGAGAAATGTGTGGAAAGGGAAATAAATGAGCACTCACTTCGTGTCAGAGAAAATTGGATTAGGTTTTACTCTTAGAAACAACCTTTAGCATTCATATTTTCTCATAGCATACATCAGTATCTTTAGAGTCAAAAAATTTCTGAATGTCTTCTTGATGACTAAACCTGTTTCCTTCTCTGTTTGAGGCATTATTCTGAAAGTACACAGTGTGTTTTATTCTTTGTTTAGCAAGACAAGGACATTCTATGTTAAAGAATATATATGTACATAATAATGGATATTGCTGATGAAAATTTTATATTTTCATTTTCCTTTTAATATATATTTGCCTCTAATGTCCCAGTGCAAACACAGAAATAAAGAACATAGAGCTTCAGTCTAGACACCCGATCAAAAAACAGATTTCTTCATTAAATAGTCATTGTCTCCAGCATGGTAAAACTGGTGATTTTGGAGGGTGAGCTAATATGTCCTTTTTCTAGAGGCAAGACCATGTAACGCCGTGAGACTTGACTGAGCAAGACAGCTGCCTACCTGTACGACTTCAGTGCCTTTTTTGTCCCAGATCTTATCTGGGTCCTATTGGTTCCTTTGAAGGCTGAAGTAGGGCTTTATTCTTTTAACTTAAATTTTGATCACTATTAAAATACGTACATTTCTTCTCCTCCCCTTTCCTGGGAACTCTTCAAACTATTTGCAGTCATTTAAAGCTTAATGAACTGTTTCTGAACTCTTCTGAGAAGCAGGCTTGAGTGGGTCATACAGAAGCGCCAGGAAAGAGGTTGAGCCCCCGTAGGGGACAGCAAGTCTGTGCAGAGTAGCAGGTCAGTAAATGCACAGGAGGGCTGAGAATGAGAGGATTAAGATGATCACTGATGCCTAACAGCCCATTCCATATTTTTGCGAATCTGTATGATTAAACAATTTGCTTTAGTTTACTAAAAAAAAATGCATGTCTTAGATTGACAATTAAATATTTGAAGAAATGATTTTTGGTTTGAATTTTCTATTTTTCTTCCCAACTAGAAGAGTATCATACACCGTGGCCCATATGAAGGTAATAAAATTAAAGAAATATGAAATTTTGATGAATTGTTTCTGCAAGAGTTATTTCTCGAGAGTAGGTAAAAGCACTTTTGAACAGATTCACTTTTTCTCAGGTCACAGGGGTGCTGTTTAATAAATTACTTTTCTTGGGTACTAAGAGCCAACTTTATTCATCTGAAAAGGTTAATGCGGCTGTTCAAAGTGTCCAAGTTATTCCCAGAGAATAATTTATGCACTGAAAATCTGTTTTATTTGGGAAATGCCTAAAGAGAAAAAAAAAAGTGCAGTACAAATTAAACACAGGTAGATGTGGTAGTTCATAAATGAAGTTGTTCTTTTCCCCCCGAGCTTCATTTATATGGACTGATTTATATCCCTGACCATTTAAAATTTCAAAACTCCCTCTCCTCTGCCCCAGAATTTCCTGTCATTCCTTTTACTTTTTCTCCATAGCACTAATTGTAAATATACTCTGTATTCCACTTATAGATTTCGTTTTCTTCTGACTTCCCTCACTAGGATGTAAGTTCTATGCAAACAATGTTTTCTGACTTCATTACCTCAGCTCTCCTGGACACTACCAGGCATGTGTAAGCATTCAATAATATTTGATAAATGAATGTAGGAATAAATCAATATTGATTAAATTTACCAAATAATCGCCAAATTTCCATTTGATGTACTGTTGTAAGGATCATTTTCTGGAAGGCAATGCCATATAATAGTTGAGGGTGGTTTCTGGAGTCATTGTGTGTTGAATCTTTTTTTTTTTTTTAAATTTTTATTGGAGTATAGTTGCTTTATAATGTTGTGTTAGTTTCCGCTGTACAGCAAAGTGAATCAGCTATACGCATACTTATATCCCCTCTTTTTTGGATTTCCTTCCCATTTAGGTCACCACAAAGCATTGAGTAGAGTTCCCTGTGCTATACAGTAGGTTCTCATTAGTTATTTATTTTATACATAGTAGTGTATATATGTCAATTCCAATCTCCCAATTCATCCCACACCCCCCTTTCCCCCCTTGGTGTCCACACATTTGTTCTCTATGGCTGTGTCTCTACTTCTGCTTTGCAAATAGGTTCATCTGTAGCATTTTTCTAGATTCCACACATTTGCATTAATATACAATATTTGTTTTTCTCTTTCTGACTTACTTCATGCTGTATGACAGTCTCTAGGTCCATCCATGTCTCTGCAAATGGCACAATTTTGTTCCTTCTTATGGCTGAGTAATATTCCATTGTATATATGTACCACATCTTCTTTATCCATTCCTCTGTTGATGGACATTTAGGTTGCTTCCATGACCTGGCTATTGTACATAGTGCTGCAATGAACACTGGGGTGCATGTATCTCTTTGAATTATGGTTTTCTCTGGGTATATGCCCAGGAGTGGGATTTCTGGATCATATGGCATGTACATTGAATCTTGATTCTCATACTGGTCATCTGTTTAACCTTGGGCAAATTCCCTAACATTTCTGTGCCTCAGTTTTTTCATCCTCAGAATAAGGAGAATAATTTACCTGTATCATGGTTAGAAAATATACTTAGAAAATATGGTTAGAAAAGTGCTTAAAAAAACATTCTGGGGCTTCCCTGGTGGCGCAGTGGTTGAGAATCTGCCTGCTAATGCAGGGCACACGGGTTCGAGCCCTGGTCTGGGAAGATCCCACATGCCGCGGAGCGACTAGGCCCGTGAGCCACAACTACTGAGCCTGCGCGTGTGGAGCCTGTGCTCCGCAACAAGAGAGGCCGCGATAGTGAGAGGCCCGCGCACCGCGATGAAGAGTGGCCCCCGCTTGCCGCAACTAGAGAAAGCCCTCGCACAGAAACGAAGACCCAACACAGCCAAAATTGAAAATAAATAAATAAATTTAAAAAAAAAAATTCTGGCGCATAATCAGCCCTTAACAGTCACTGGCAGTATCATTAAATCAATTTGTGAAAATAATAATATTTTTTATGCACTCTGCCTGAGTGAAATAAAGTCATGACAATTATGTAGATATTAAAAATATTTTGCCTCAATCATCTGAAGCATTTAGCTCAAAGCATATTTTAAGAATTCATTATTAATATAATTTACTTTCTGAAAATTAACAAGACATTAATTTTATTTATTTGACAAACTCCAATTAAGTCAAACGGAGTATTACAATAATTCCAAAGATCAAGCTTAGTTTTGAATTCTTCTCTGTCATTTACTAGGTCTGTGACCCTGGGCAAGTCAATTAAAATCCTTGGCTTCAGTTTCCACATTTGTTAATATGGGCGAAAATTAAATCTATGCTAGTAGTAGAATATTAAACGTAGCACAGAATCTGGCACATAACAGATCTTAATAAAAGGAGGTTCAAAAAAAGATTATCAAATGTATAAAATCTAGAGAACAGTGTTTGTGACAGAACTATCTCAATTTATATAAAACTGAGTGAGAATTAAAAGTGAAATTATGTTTTTCCGACTCCAAGTTCAATCTTAAGCAAATTCATATTTTAGAAGAAGTTATTTTAAAACGAGAACTTAATATGAGAAATATTGACATTTGATAGCAAGTCACTCAGCATATGACTTCCTTTGTATCGCTAAGTATAAAACACAGAGCCTCTTAATACCAGTTTAAGAGATGCAAGTGTCTCTTTAAAATCAACACTTCTGAATTCCTTAAAATTCAATGTTATACATAAAATCCTCTCCCTCCCCTATCCCAATCAATTTAAATTTATGGAGGTACTGAGTTAAGAAAGATGTACAAAAACCTTGTGATACATGTCTTCAAGGTCATTGTTATCTAAGAATGTGTTACTAATGTTTTGTAATATTGACCATGTCAGACAGTCTTGTACAACATTGTTAAGTACCAAAGTAGGGTCATTGGATGCTGCACTTAGTGATGGTGGAGAAGATGGGAAATGCTTCTGCTCAGGTTCTCTAATCAGAGTTTGCTGGAGCCACAATGGGACAGCAGCCATTTCAGGTCATCCCAGGGTAAACCACAGACACTGGGTTCTACCTTGTGACATGAAGCTCAACTAAGTTTTTTAAGCCAGATCGAGACTGGAGTACACATGTCTAGAATTGCACATGCCCAGGAGCAGGGGAGTCTGAGCAAACAAGACATTATGCTTTAATGAGTGTAAAGAATCTCAACACAGTCTCCAAACCCCAAGCACTCCCATTTCAGAAAATAATTTTAGAAACTGTGGCAAGTAATGTCTCCAAGCTTGCTACTACTGTGAGTTGATACTCAAGTTTTCTATGTAGAGAGCAAATGATGGAGATAGACTTGAGGATGGGGAGTGTACAAGAAAATAGTTCATTAACTCCCAAAGTCTTGAAAATGCCATGAGCACTGCCAATGTTATAGGGATCAGAATGTGGATACTGCCTATACAAAAGTTGTGGTGTCCTTCAAAATTCCCCTGCTTAATGTACCATAATATTAAAACACAGAGACCAATACAAATAACATTATAAATATAATAATGTGATGCAACTAATCAGGGCTGTTACTAGCCCATGGGACACCTTTGTATTGTGCAGTCTAGCTCCAGAGCATGTGGCTTAGTCAAAGGAGCACAGACCCAGTCACCATCCCTCTCCACGGGATTGAGAGTGCCTTCTGTATGTCCAGACTGTGCTATGTTCTTTATGTGTTTGTAGTTTATAAAGTCTTATGATCATCATCTTGGTTTTCAAATGCTAAATCTAGAGAATGCCTGAGGGGGAACTTGAATCTGTATCTGCTGATATCAAAATCAATGGATTTTCTGTTAAAGCAAACTGCCTTCTACCTCTACCTTCTTCTTGTCAAAAATATATTTATTAAGAGTTTTAATCTCCATGACAGAGCTCTAAGTCTTATTCAAAGTGTAGAGATATGTCTTTTGGACAACCTCAGATCTGATCTAATGTTGTAAAGCAAAGACTTTACTACTGCTATTAGTGGTCCGTTTCAAGTAGCACGTGTTTCTTAACCATTTTTGGTAAACATAGTTGTGTCCAGTTTAGCCTGTAGTAATAATTCTCACTGTTTCCACAATCAGGACCTCCTCTCCCTTTTTAAAAAATAATTTTCTTCCTCACAATGCCCATATTATTGAATACATCTATTAAATAAATTGCATTCACTATGTAAGAATTTATTTTTATATGAAAAGATCTAATAAAGGGTACACGATTTTAAAAGCTAAAGAAAACAACTGATGATAAATGGCAGCCAAAATAGCATGAAATTTATTTAATAACAGATGATATTTAGGTAGCTTGTGCAGCAAGCTCTTATCAGAAAGATCTGGAGTTGAATTCTAGTCCCTCCACTTGTTTTCCACGTCACTTTAGCATCCTGAGACTTATTTTTCCTTTTCTATACATGGAGTGGTGATTCCAGTATCATCCAATGTTTATAAGGATTTGAATGAGACACTATACGTAAATGATCTGGCAACACACTGCCTTCTTTGTATACAGCATCCACTCAATAAGCATTATTTTTCTCCTGTGAGACAATATAAAAGCTAGAAAGCCTTTTTGAATAATAAAAATAACTCACTCTTGAAAATTCCTGACTCTGAATCCCTAGGGGTGGGAGACTTCTCTAGATTGAGAGACAACAATGTGAGTCTAGAGTCTCCAGTGCCTTCTAGGAGTTAATGGGACCCATCATGAGAAGGAAGCGGCGGGGCATTGCATCGCTGTGTGTGTGATGGGATGTACCGTTCAGACACAAGCTGCTGTCTTTCCTAAAAGTTTTCCAAAGACTCCAAAAGAGCAAGGCTGTCTTCATCTATTTGGAGTGTCCTGAGGAGCTAGACATTGAAGGCATAGGCATGGCCAAGAGACCCCAGGGTCTGGGTCAGCCATTTGTGTGAGTCTTCTGTTTCCGGAGTATCCTAGCATATCAGAACTAACCAGACATGTGGCTGTTCTTCCTAAAGTGACTAGGTTTGTGCCTGAATGGTATGTTATAGTGCCTAAGGAAGGAAGCTCCTGTTTAATTAATAGTTTTTGTGTCTATTTTGGGGAGTAAACTCATGCTTTCCTTTCCCACATCCTCACCAAAGTGAATTTGTTCACCATAAACATGTTATATTAAAATGACGATTCAAAAGCAAGACGTATTTCCTTCCTTTTGCTAAAGACTTAATTGATCATCTAAGGGCAGATCTTCAAGGACAGCTAAAACATCATTTTTTTTCCCCGAGCCCAAAGCTTTAAAAATGCAATAAATTATTTGAACAAGCCATTTGCAGTTTTATTTTCTTTTTGTTTTTTATATATAGACCAAAACCACCAACCTAAAAGATTTTTTTCCAGTGCACAAACCATGCTCTGAGAATAAGTTGGGCACTTCTGGAAGATATTTTAACTTTATCAGGACAATAAAAGGCCATATAGGAAAAAAAAAAAAATACCAGACTGACTGGAGTTTAAGTATTAAAGTCAATTTATATTTATTTGTTCAACACACATTGATAATTTCCATTACACTCTCCTAAGAATTCAAGGTTTTCATGCTTTTGTATCAATTATCAATCACCAATGAGCAGCCATTGGAGAAACCAGGATGTCATTCTACACCTAGTATTTTTCTGTTCTCCCTTTTGCTTTATTCCTGTGTTTCCTAGGAAAGTGATATACAAACCATTGATTTTGAGAAGTAGTAGTATCCTGGAATTCCTTTGCTGAGAGGAAATTTTTCTTCACATTATCTGGTCATTGAGAGTATTGAGAATTCTCTGAAAATCAACTATTGAATGTTAAATCCCTCTGACTATGGATATTGGTACTTTAAAGTGTAGCATTGCCTCCAAATCAGTCAGTCTGCCTAGCTATGCTGTTCTAATCTGCTAAATACTTGGTTTGAGTTCTTCCTATTTATAATAAAAATCTTTCTTTTGCAAATGTTATGATTTATATCTTAGTTCTTCTACTACAAAAGCCTAGCTTTGTCACGCTTGCAAACTGGAGTCAAAGAATAAAAATAATTTTGAAATATTGTAGCCAAAATCTCTGCCTCATTGTTGATAATTATTTCTGATAATCCTTAGGTCTTTAATGAGCTTTGCCTGCATGGATGTAGACAGCCTGCCTATCCAACAGTGAGTTGAGATCAGCCTCAGTCTTCCCAGCAAGTAAGAGTGAAGGCTGGTGATGTCCACATGAAAAGTAACTCTTTTCTAGGTTTTGCAATGGAACAGATATGGTTGCTCTTGCTTCTAATAATTAGAGTGCTTCCAGGGTCTGCTCAGTTCAATGGCTACAATTGTGACACCAACCTCCACAGTAGATTTCCTGGTAAGTCTGAACCCAGTCTTTTCTCTAATTGTATCTGGAAAGAGCGATTATGTTTGAATAGTAAATCATTTAAATACATATGGAAAATGAGGGGGATATCTGTCTATATTAAGTGGATGTTAACAAATGGCAAATGACAAAAGACATTTTTCTGAAGTTGTAATTTATAACCACATTAACATACAAAGTGTTCATTGTAGTTTATATTATTATAATGACTGCTCACAGATGTGAAAAATATTGGCTAATGGTTGATAAAATTGGGAGAGGCTAATGTCATTCAAAATTTGTCTAATTGAGGGATTTTTTCTCATAAATTAATTCAGACTTTAAAAATTACCCTTATATGCTGATAAATTTATTTAGGAAGAATACTCATAAAATGACTGTGAAATATTATGCAATACTCAAAAAAATACTATTTCAATGAAATGTTGGTCACCACCAAAGTACACACGCCAGCTTCAGAATGCATTTCATAGCAACCCGTCAATATTATGACAGACATGAGATTTTGACCATATTGATGGACGTGTCCCACAGGTTCCTAAAATCTGCACTTTTTAGAGGTAATTTAAGGTTTCACTTAAGTCATCTTTTTATATCAGCTAAAGTTATAGAACCACAGTTCAATAGTTACAAAATAAGAATTAGATGATCTGAAACTACTTTTCTACTTATGTATTGCAAACTGAAATATCTTCTGCAATGTTTTACATGCTCCTGTGTTTGGAGCATGCCAGAGTAACAACACACCTTCATAGAGCAATCAGTAGGTAGTTAGGTAGTTGATGTGAAGTTTCTAATTTATTTGAGGAGAGGTAATCTGGCTTGCTCTAGAATAAAGACAAGGGTATGTAGGAATGGCTTCATGAGCTCAGACCTAGTATGAAAGTACTTGACAGGTTAAGTAAAATAAGGAGGTCAGGATGGGGAATGTCCAAAGGCAAGTTTACAAAGGTAAGTTAAGGCAGGGTTCTTAATGATTTTGAATACCACAAATGATAGGATTTTTTTTTTTTTACTATGGAAAATTTCAAACATATGCAAAAGTAGAGATTAGTAAAAATGCACTCACAGTAATCATACAGCTTCATCAGTTGTCAACATTTATAAATTTTGTTTGTCTCTCCTTCTTACTACCTCCATCTCTGAAATAGTTTAAAATACATTCATTATTCATGTTTCATTATATATATAAGTGAAAAGAACTTTAAAAAGTCATTACACTTGTATATCTAATAAACTTAACAATAATTACTCAATATCATCTTATACTCAGCCATTTTGCCTCTAAATCCACATGGTGCATTTGTTGACGTGTTTCTTAAGTCTGTCTTAGTTTATAGAAGTCCCTTGCTTTTCTAAAATGCCATTTATCTCTTTGAATAATTTGGTAATTTGTTTCTTAGAATTCCAACACTCTGGATCTGGTTGACTGTAACTCTTACGTGTCATTTAATATGCTCCTCTTTTCCTGTATAACCTGTCAACTAATGAGAGCTACAGGTTTGAATAAATTCAGGTTCAATTGTTTTGGCAAGGATACTTTTTGTATTATTTGTTTAATAAAAGTGTTTTGTCTTCATTTTGTAAGCAATGAAGAGCCATTGCATCTTTTTAAACATACTTTTTTAAGGATTTGATGTGGTCACATTTTGTTTCAGAAAGCAGACGTTGGGGAAAGTGTGAAGGACAGAATCAAGTTAGAAGAACTAGAGGCAGAGAGAAATGTCACGAAGGCAGTGGCAGTGGAAGCAGTAGAAGGAGACAGTTATTAAGAGATGCAGTATTTTGTGGTGGACCCCCCAGAACCTGAGAACTGATTTGACTTGGGAAGTGAGAGAAAGAGAAGGCTAGAGGCTGTTTTGAACTTAGATAACTGGATGTCGGTCCTGTTAAATGATGCCAAAAGTATAAGGCATTTGCATGTTTTAGAAAGGAAGTTTGGGTTCGAAAATAATGACTTTGAAGTGCTCTTAGAAAGTAGAGGCAGCCTCTACTCAGAAGTAGGAAATCTGGACCTGGGTCCGAGGGGAGAGGTTGAAACTGAAAATAGCTGTGTGAGAGTTGAATCCGTGTGCAGTGAGTGAGCAATGAATGAGGGGTAGGAAAAGGAAAGTTGTGGAAATAGACTACTATTTAAATAACCCTGGTGGTGAAAGAAAGGGAGGAGTAAATTGAGCCAGCAGTTTAAATGAGAAAGGAGATTTTTGGATTAGAGGACTAGAGACACCTGAGTCTACATGAGCAAAGAGAAAGTATTCAGAGATTAGGAATACTAACAAAGAAATAATTGATGTAATGAGGAAAGAAAATATGGAAGAGATCAAAGGTACAGGTGGAGGAGTTAACCTTGGAAAAGTGGCAGCTCTTTGTTTGATTTAGGAGAGAAAAGAAATAAAAGACAAAGGCAGAGAAGTTGAGAGATGCTAATTATGTTCATCTTCTTGGTTGAAGTGGAAGGCAGAGACCCTCAGAGAGTGAGGGGCCAGAGGCCTGGCTGGGGCCTGGGAAGGGTAGTTAAGTCTTACCCTGTTATGGATAAAAAAGAAGGCCAGAATGTAAGAAGATTACTCGGCAGAGAGGAACTAGCTGATGAAGTATTATACTTGTAAAGATAAATAAAACCTGTAAATAAGCCAAGAAGTGACTAGGACAGCAAAAGGAAGTATTTTTCATATGGTAAAATTTAAAAATTATGTTAAAACTTCCATTCACAATGGTGCCCACTGACCATCAGCATCAAAATCACCTGAGATAGTCGTTCAGTGTGGACTTCACTGCTTTCCCCCAGATATGTAGTGTCAGAATCTCTGAATATGGTGCTGGGAATTTGTATTTTAAACCCTGCAGATGAGTCTCATATGCATTATGATTGAGAACAGATGACTGTATTCTATTATTTTCTTGAATCCATTATTCCAGTTAAAAGCACAGTCATGTTTGGGGAAATATAACTAAAAACAAAATCTTCTCCCAACCCAAAAATTCTTTCCACAAAGATAGTAGAGATGAGAACACATTTATCACCGAATAAGCATTAAACCAGAATGTGATGCTCAACACAGGCAATTCATTAAAAGTTTGCAAAGACAGAAAGGAATCTCACTCTTTTACATAGTCAAGCAGAGGCAACCCATTGCATACATGGTTTCAAAATAAATAATAATTAGTCTTCAAGTAAGAGGACTTGACAGCACCATTTGTCACGTATAGTTCATCCTGAATTTATCTGGTAATTGAGGTGACCATCTGTGTTAGTGTATTAGCTTTCTCCAGAGGGAAGATAAAATTCTCCTATCTTTATGAGAGGAGGTACTTTTGTGATTTGGAACAAGGCTCCCACCCTCCCCAGACTGTGAGATAAGGATACTATTTTCCTTGATGTTTACATTTCTAAGAGATGGTTCCCAAGTCCTTGAGAAAGACTTCCCTGCATCATAAAGCTGACAAAAGTCCTATCTAATTTTCAAAAGGATTTATATACATTTCAAGGAGAAGAGAAAGTACATACAAGTTTTCTGATATAAATGGTCTCTTCCTTTATTTTCAACAGGGAGAATTAAACCTCTTCTTTTTAATTAGTATTTGTCCTTACACATGTTAGCACTTTTAGTACTTTTGGGCTTAGACAACAAATATCCAAACTTTCCAAATTTATACACACACACACATTGTTGCAATTTAAAATTTATATTAAAAAAAATCTAAAATTCAGATAAATCAAAAGTTTCATGAGAGGATTTAAGTTTATATGGGTAGTCTTTTCAAGTAAGCCCATTTTTGCAGGTTGTTAGCAAAAGAAGACTAGAGTGAGCAAATAAAGCCTGAAGGTTAATTGCTCACTCCCCTCTTGACTTGTGGCTTCTCTTCCACATCAGGATCACCCTTGATATCATTAGGAGCTCCACAAGCTGCTCAGATACTAAGCAATGGGCTAGAATGAGAATGAGTCTGGCAAAGGAGAGGAGTTACCTAAATGCAAAGTAATGTTAATAATGATGAGAGTAATCATCTCACCCTATCTGACCTTTGCTGTTTCATGACATTAGAACTATTTTCCTTAATTTCCATGCCATTTATCCTTGAGCCAAGGGAACCAACATGGTCTAATTCATTTTAAATTTAAAGGGATACCATTTAGTATTAAAGGTAGTTAACTCTTGCCTATCCAAGCTAGTAGCAGGGAATAGACTCATGCCCAACTGACATTATGATTATGCTCTTCCAAGAATAAAATGCAATCCATAGTTGACTTTTAGAGTACCAAAGAATTATTTGGCCAAAGTGAAACATACAGATAAATGCATTTGGCCTCTGCAACTAATGGATACCTTCTGGAACTAGCCCCTCTTTTAGAAGATGGTATATGTAAGGGTCGGCCTAAACTTTCAAGCCTCTAAAGAAGTCTTTAATGATAAAGGCACAATCAAGGAGAGATTAGGTTAATGACACCAGAAACTTTGTGGCCTGACATTGTTTTATGGTGAACTAACCAGTCATGGGAAACTGAACATAAGTCAATGTTTTATGACTTGTCATTTTGTATTCTATTTGAAATAGTGCTAAGAAGGAATAAATTCCATGTATAGAATGCTAGGCACATTATGTAATTCTCTCTTTTATTTCTTACAATAAACCTACAAAACTTTTTAATTTTTACTTTATGATATGGAGATTGAGGATTAGAATTTGTCTAATACTGCAAAGCTAGCAATTGTCAGAGATATAACACTAGAGCTCTTTCCATCAAACCATGATGCCTTAAAGTGAATCTTGAATACTAAGCTTAAAAAATGATTTATACCAAAAACCAAATAATCCAATTACAAATTGGCAAACAAATGAATAGGCATTTTTCCAAAGAAGACGTACAGATGGACAGTAGGCACATGAAAAGGTGCTCAATATCACTAATCCTCAAGGAAATGCAAATTAAAACCACGATGAGATATCACCTTACACCTGTCAGAATGGCTATCATCAAAAAGACAACAGATAAATGCTGGTGAGAATGTGGGAAAAGGGAACCCTTGTGCACTGCTGGTAGAAATGTAAATTGGTGCAGCAATTATGGAAAATAGTTTAAAGATTTCTCAAAAAATAAAAATGAACTACCATATGATCCAGCAATTCCATTTCTGGGTATATATCTGAAGGAAACAAAATCATTATGTCAAAGAGACATCTGTACCCTATGTTCATTGCAACATTATTTACAATAGCTGAGACATGGAAACAACCAAAGTGTTTATCAACAGATGAATGGATAAAGTTGTGAGATACACACACACACACACACACACACACACACAGTGGAATACTATTCAACTATAAAAAAAAGGAAATCCTGCCATTTGTGACAACATGGATGGACTGCAAATGTTATTATGCTAAGTGAAATGTCATACAGAGAAAGACAAATACTATACGATCTCATTTATATGTGGAATCTAAAAAACAAAAACAAAACTCATAGAAAATGAGAAGAGATTTGTGCTTACCAGATGCAGGGGTGGGGGCACAGGAGAATGGATCAAAGTAGTCAGAAGGTGCAAAGTTCACACTATAAGATAAATAAACACTGGGGATGTAATGTACAACATGATGATTATAGTTAACACTGATGTATGCTATATTTAAGATATATTAAAAGTTGCTAAGAGAGTAAATCCTCAAAGTTCTCATGACAAGGAAAAAAGCATTTTTTTCCTTTTTTTTGTGTCTATATGAATGATGGATATTAATTAAACTTATTGTGGTAATCATTTCACAATAAGTGTAAGTCAAGTCATTATGCTGTCACCTTAAACTTATATAATGCCGTATGTCAATTATATCTCAATAAAACTAAAATTTTAAAATTATGTGTAAATGGAGAATCACAATGGAAAGTGACACATTAAAGAATTTGAAAAATCATATGTTATGAAAATTTGTTTAGCTTTTTCAGGACCAGCGTGACTAAGGAACTTTTTTCTCTGATAATATTTATTAATATTTGAATGAGTGCCAGTGTTCCCCAGGAAATAAAATAGAGAATCACCTATTTCAGTGATAGACTTCATGGGCAGGTCAAGTAAAATGAGCTGCCTGATTTTGTGTTAAGCTTTGCTTAACCATTGCACTGTTCTCTGCCCAAAGACAAAGTAAGAGTGGATTATGGAATAATTATCCCAGGGAATACGTTCTGGCTCTCCGTGTAGGTAAGAAAGGCCAATTCTGCTGCCTTCCTACATAGTAGTAGTGTTTTGGTCTCCAAGCTGTGAAGAGGATGCCTGCTTTTGCTTTGCAGCTGTGACTGCAATTACTACACCAGATGAGGCAGAAGAACTGATCGAGGCAGTGATTGCAGATCACATCCTGATTAACCTTCAGTGATAAAGTGCAGTGGAGAGAAGAGGAATTAGTCAGCAAGTTCAGTGACTGAACAATTCAGAGTTCTGAATTGTTCTTCTTTATTTTAATAACAAAGTTCTTTATTGCATGGATTTTTCATTTCGTCTACTTGTATAAGTAAAACCTATATGCTTTCTTCTGCTTGAAAAAGATGACCAAACTCTTCTAGATCTAGCAAGTGTGAATAGAAGCCTGCAAAGTTTATCGAGGACGGCGTATGCATTTCTTTCAGCCCTGCAGACAACAGCTTGCATTTGCTAATGAGAAACAGAAGGGGAAAACTGAGGTGGTGAGCAACCACCACCTTCAATACAGAGGGGAAACCTGAATTCCTAATCCACTTTAAATTCTTCATCAGCTGCTGGTATTTTGGGTAGATGAAATATCAATACCCCTTTTAAACTTCTTGCTCAATATTGTATAAAAACTTGAGAATTAACCTTAAAAATTGTGTTAAAACAACAAATATAACATCTGTTTGCTAAGAAATTTTAAGTTTATGTAGTGCCAAATATTGCTACTCTCATTTTATAGAGATAGAAGTAGAAATGATATATAAATTACTTTTATAATCTGCTAAGATTAAATAGTCTTGGAATATCTCTTGGAGTCCAGGAAATAAATTAGAGTTGACCTTCCATATCCATGAGTTCCACATCTGTGGATGCAACCAACCTCAAATTGAACATATTCAGAAAAAAAATTCCAGAAAGTTCCAAAAAGCAAAACTTGAATTTGCTACATGCCAGCAAACATTTATATAGCATTTACATTGTATTTACAGCTATTTACATAACATTTACATTATATTAGGTATTACAAGTAATCTAAAGATGATTTAAAATATATAGGAAGATGTGCATAGGTTATATGCAAATACTGCATATGCCATTTTATGTAAAGGATTTGAGCATCCATGGATTTCTTTTAAATTTTGGTATCCAAGGGTGGTCCTGGAATCAATCCCCCATGGATACTGAGGGATGAGTGTCCTGTATTTCCAGGTGAGATTTCTGTGGTACTACAAAGCAGCGCAGTCTTCAGCCTACAGAAAAGACTCCTCCTGTTATACTGAATAGGTTTTGTTTATACAATCAGTTTTAAACCAATGTTACCTTTAAGTGTGTATAAACCAGCCCATGGATCCAGGTGCAATCATATTCACGGGAATACCTGCATCTGAACTGCACAGAGCCGTCAGTTGCTCACAACAGACTCACCCAGCCTCACACGTCTCCTTCAATTGTTTCGAAGAGTGCCCAGGGCATAGTTGCCATTTGAGGTAACTGTCCTGCCCCTCTGGTTATTAAACTGTTATGGTTTGTAACATGCGGTAGAGGTGGGGAAGGAGAAGACTGACCTTCTTCCCAATTTTATTTCACACATTGCCACCTGAGCACTAAAGTAGACTCATTTGGGTTCAGTCTCACAAAGTCTTTCACAACCTTCTTTCAATTCATTGTAATTCAAACCAGTTAGTTCCTCAAAAAGGAAGGGACTCAGACACACACCCATCCCCTTTACAATTTGTTTCTCTCTCTTTCCTGTCCCTTTTTCATCCAAACCTCCCCCTCTTGTAAGCCTATAAATCATACAGTTTGGTGGGAGTGCTTAATCCCACCTGATAGAACCCACCTAAGGATTAATTCCTGCCCAATCAAAATGTATAGTTATGACTAAGTAACTCAGTTGGTTAAGAGACTTGTGTAGGGGAGGAAAGATAATTTTCCCTCTACCCTTCTAGGTTCTTAGCTGAAGCCCCCTATAATAAAGGACAGATTAATAGAAAAAAAAACAAATAGAAGTTTAATAACATGTAAACCTCCTATATTCATGGGTGATACCCAGGAAAACTGAGTAACTCCCTGAAATGGCCCAAGCCACTACCTTAAATACCATCTCAAGCTAAAGACAAAAGAGATGGTCGTGGTGGGGAAGCCAGTTATGGGAGGTCATCAGATAAATCACAGTAAACAGGAGTATGGTTGTTATGCAGATTTAGGTCTGTAGCCTCCATTTGTAAGAGTTTCTGGAGGTTTAGTTGTTCCCCTCTTCCTTCCTGGTACAGAGAAGGAGATGCACTTACAAATGGAGATTTCCCTTATAAATGTAAATGTCTCTTTCAGAAGAGTAACTTCCATTTGTTTTCAGGGATTCTCCTATGTCTGCCATTTCTTTTTTCTTTTTTTAAAAAAATATTTATTTATTTATTTTGTTGCACTGGGTCTTAGTTGTGGCATGTGGGCTCCTTAGCTGTGACATGCAAACTCTTAGTTGCAGAATGCTTGTGGGATCTATTTCCCTGACTAGGGATTGAACCTGGGCCCCCTGCACTAGGAGTGTGGAGTCTTAACCTCTGCGCCACCAGGGAAATCCCTGCTGTTTCTTAAAAATAATCAATTTAAGGTAATCCTTATGCCAAAGAGGCATATTTTGGGGTGGCATATTCTGCTCCCCTTCACTTGCAACATTGGCATCACCTGGGAGCTTGTGAGAAATGTAAAAATCAGGCCCCATCCCAGATCTACTGAATCAGAATCTGCATTTTAATAAGATTCTCTGTAATGCATATTCATAAGAAGTGCTGATTGGAGCATGGTACTCATGATGTCTTGCCAGCTTTACGTTGTTACATACCACAGTGGTTATGCCAACCCCAACTGGCTGTCACGCACTTGCTTGCTATTAATGACAATAGGGATTAGCAAATCCCTTGCTGTTAAGGGGAAATGATTTTAAAAATTTATTATTAATAATAAAGCAAGATAATTAATTGCCAGACTAATGCACTTAAAAAAGCTAAATACCTAAACAAATAGCAAAAATCCATTAATTTCATATTATTTAGTGTGTTGAATTAGAAAATATCTGACATAGAGAATTTTGATGTTCATCTAAAAGTCTGAAAACAGGAATCATCTCAGGCAGTTGGCAGAGTACAGATAGGAAATATGAGTTCTGGATGAACAGTCAAGATGAACCTATATCATTAAGCACATATTTTCTTTGTGAATCTTGAAAGTTGATACTAAAAAGTTAGAAACCATGCATGCTGTTTGTGAAAGAGTTTAATTAAACATATTTTAATAAACACTTGCTGAGTGTTTGTTAGGCATGCTGGGAAAACCCAGAGCTTTCAATGAGTTCATAATCTAGTGGGAAAGAAAATATCCACTCCCAGGTATAATGTAGGTGATATTGTAGACTCATAGTTAACGTGATGTGGGATAGAGCAGAAGAGAATGACTATATATCATTGGAAAAATGAAGTCTTATGAAAGGAAGCCTTAGAAATTGTTTTTCTGTTCTCAGCCCATTTCTCTTACCTGAGTGCTCTCAATGGGTATTTCATCTATTTTTATTGTTTATAATTGATGTACTAAGTATTGGTGATTATCAAATTTATAATACTTACTCTTTTCTATCCTCTAAATATTAGACTCTTATTTCCAACTACCTGCTGTATATTTCTGCTTGAATGTCCCATATGTACCTCAGCCTCTCAAAAACTGAGCTCATCATCTATTTCCTTCCTGTATTCCTTATCTCAGGGAATAATCCACCCAGTCACTAACGCTAGAAACTTGAGCATTAGTTTGACATCCCCTTCTCTTCATGCCATCATCTAATCAATTTCTTATAAAATTTAGCCAGTTGGAACTGTTTCATTTCTTCCCAACAATCCCTTCCAAACAGCTGTGCCCTACCAAGACATGGTTATATATAACGTGGTATTCAAACCTCTATCATATCATTATCAACTGCATTGCAATTGTCTGTTTTTTTCTCTGTGTCCTTTACCCAACCATGAGTCCTGGAAGTGAAGGAGTCCTGTTAATGTCTTTATCCTCAGAGTTTAGCACAGAAACTAACATACTGTATATAAACAAATGCTTTTTTTGGATACTTTGTTAACATGAAGTGGCATGTAGTTTAGATCTTGAAAATAAATAGGACCAAATAGCCTCTAGCTTGTGTAAAACTGATGGCACTGATTTTTTGTGTTCAACTCCTGTGCACCCTAACCTTTTTTTACATTCTACACTGACACGCAGAATTGCTTTTCATACAAATTTTTACCTTTTCAAGTCAATAGTGAAGGAACATTTTGAGCCGCTGCACTGCAGTGCTGAGTTCAGTTCAATTCTAGGGTGTTTGTGTTGCAGAATATATGTGTGCAAATTATTTGAATACTTGCATTGATCTGTGCCCTTATTAATCCAGGTAATAATTAGAACATGTTAAATATTCTGACACTACTGAAAGGAAATGTAGGTCTCAAACTTAATAGTATTGAGATGAGATAAAAATCATTCCATGTATCAAAAACTAGGAATCATGAGCCTCATCTGGATGCCATTGGATGTAAGCCAGTTGAGTATGGAATTGTTGAGAAAAAGAAAATAGATATGTTTGTTAAATATGTGAATCATATGCTGAGAATATATTGTCATTAATTATGTCTAAAGGGAAAATTATATTAGGTGTTCTAGGAATGGAACTTTCTTGGAGATAAATAGGTAGAGTGATGTTTTTATTCACATATATAGAATTGGATCCATTCCCTTTTTACTCCATTTATATGGTAACCATATTCTATGAACCCCATATCAGGCTATGTTTTTGTACATGGTGAGATAGATGGTGACAGGATATTTAGTGTGACAGGATATTTAAATTTGCATAATTTTAGAAAATCTGAGACAAACTCATTGCCTGATTGGTAGCTAAGAGGAGTGCAGAACATCTCTTTATTTTTATCTGAATTCAATTGAATACTGCATTTTAAAATTTCCTATGAAGAACTTAGCTTGGTTAAATATCAGGGGAAAAAATCACCCTTTTGGCAGCATAACTGCACATAAACTCTGTATGCAGGCCTACCATTTTAGACATACTTAGTATCTTTAGACAGAAAACACTAGAAACCAAACATCTAAAGATGTTTATTCCTTGATTATTTTTTGTCGTTAGCTTGTATTCATTGGATTGTTTAATACTGCAGTGTTGTTCAAAGGGATATTACAATTCAGGCCAGGGATTGGACAATAAAAAGGCTAAAAAAATTTAGTTGTTGAGAGCAACTGTTATTCAGTAACTGAAAACAATTTCTCTACTTTTGGCAGAAATTGCTCTTTGGCAACTTGAAGTAGCATTTTTGTTTCCCTCAAAGCCTCACAAATGGAAAAGTTGTGCTGAATAGATGTCTTTAGTGTCTACAACCAGGGAAAAATGTGTTCCTTGGTAGGGACAGTGAAAAGTCTTTAGAAAGCTAAGTTAGGATGGATTTGAACAGATCCTTTCTTACACTGTAAAGTCTTTAGTTTGTTATCATTTCTCCAAGTGAGATCAGCTTGTAGCAAATTCAGTTCCACTGCAGGGGTTACAAGTCTCCAGTTATAAAGCAGAAAACGGAAGAGAGCACTACGTCTGGACAAAGCAATCACTGCCATTGTTAAGCTAGCATAGGTATCAATTAATTCTCGAACAAAGGTGAGGAAGCTAAAATCTTTAGTTGGTTTAAGTTAAGGGAGTGATACCTCTTTTGTAACATATTTAATGATATGTATTAACTTCCATACATTTATGGTATGCCAAGTAATGCAATGATACTCATTCTCTATTTCGCCAGGCATAAAGAGTTCTTAGTGCATGCTCTGGTAGTTGAGAATTTGATTTCACATTTAAGTAGACATTTTGCTACCTTACAGAGACCATTTTGTATGTGAAGGTTTCCTGTGATCTTGCCTGTGTGCTTGCTACTTGGCCTCATTGCCTACCATTTCCTCCTTGCTTTTTTTTTTTTTTCCTTTAATTTATTTATTTTTGGCTGCATTGGGTCTTTGTTTCTGTGCGCAGGCTTCTCATTGCAGTGGCTTCTCCTGTTGTGGAGCACAGGCTCTAGGGGCGTAGGCTTCAGTAGTTGTGGCATGTGTGCTCAGTAGTTGTGGCGCATGGGCTTAGTTGCTCCGCGGCATGTGGGATCTTCCCGGACCAGGGCTCTAACCCGTGTCCCCTGCATTGGCAGGCGGATTCTTAACCACTGCACCACCAGGGAAGTCCCCCTCCTTGCTTTTTAAATTCAAATGAAAATGGAACTGTCCAGCTCCTAACCAGCCTGAGCATATTTATTTCATACTTCTGTCATCATTCATGCTGTCCCCTTTGTGCTGTAAGTTTCCCACTACTTTTTGTAGCTAACTCCTACCGATACTTCAAAACTCAGTTCAATGCCATCTTCTCCAGGAAGCTGTCCCTAGTCAACTGGTCTGGGTAAGGTTCTCTTTCTATGCCACCCCATGGTTCTCTGTCCAATCTTTCTGTAAACGTGGGCCACATCTATTTCCTCTTATGGACTGTGATCTACCTAAGAAAAAGGACCACTACTTTGTACATCCTTAGTGCAGTCTATTGCCCCATAATTTATGTGAGTAATTAATTAATAACTCACTGGAGTACATCAATGAATATCATAGCTTCCTGCCTTCTGGGACTTCCAATTTATTGAGAAGACAATTATACAAATACATATGTGATTCCAAGTCAATCTGACATCATAAGCAGAGTAGCATAATTTAGATTTGGGATCAGGAAAGTCTTTGGGAAAAAGACAATGAAATTCGAGACCTGAGGGATGAGTAGGAGTTCCTCAGACAAAGATTGGGAATAGGAGAAGCATCCTACGGAGGGGAAAGAAAACTGATTGAAGGTCTTATGTAACCTATATTAGGCTTTTTAAAATACGGTATTTTATTGAGGAATAACATATAAAATAAGATGCAGCAATTTTAAGGGTGTGGCTTGAAATTTTAACATATGTATACACTCATGTTATCACCACCCAGATTGATAGAGAACAATTTTATCACCCTCCAAATTTTCCTTGTTTCCCTTATCTAGACAGTTTTCCTTCAGAGGTAACCACTAATCTGGCCTCTATGATTCAGTGTGATACTTTTAAAGAACTGAAAAGAATTCTATGAAACAGATGTAGGGAGCAAGGGAGATAGTAGAGATGAGATAAGAATGCAGAGGTAGACAGGTGGTGGATCACAGAGACTCTTGAGGACCTGGGTCAAGATTTGGACTTTTGGCCTGAGTGAAATGAATAGCTGTTGAAGATCTTCGCAAAGAGGTAACATGATTGGATTTACGTTTTAACAGCTGTACTAATTAGAGGGCATTAAGAGTAGAAATAAAGGAACCAGTTAGGAGGTTAATGTAATATTCTAGGGGAAAATATAATTATGGCATAGACCAAGGAATAGCATAAAGATGGAGAAAAATCAACAGATTTAAGATGTAATTTGAAGTTTGAATGTTTGAAACACTCAAACATTTGTTTAAATGAACTCATTATTTTAATAAGAGCATCATTTAAAAATTATAGTTGCATTTGAACAGCTAATGTTGTTGAAAGCTAATAGACATATTCTCCCAATTTTAAGTGGTATTTATTATTTTCTGTGTTGGCACAGTATACTTCATCTGTGGAATATCATTTTATTTTCCACCTACAAAGGGAATATTGCTTGGAGTTTTCCATACTAAGTAGCCTAATATTTGCCTTTTGGCCATGAAAAAGATTTTCCATCTTTCTATCTTTTGCTATGAAAACAATTTTTCTTTTTTGTATTGAGTTTAAAATCATAATCAAACATAGAAATTTCCATTTTGATTGATTCGTATCCTCAAAACATGATTCACTTTACCAACAAAAAGCCAGTATGCAGAATAAACACTCCAAAGAAATATGCTGTTGAACACTTTTACCCATAGATTAGAACTGATATATTTAAGCAAATTAACTTCATGCCAAAAAGTCATGAATGACATTTACATATTAGATCATTTACCAAAAAAATATTTTATTTTGCTTGTTTTTCCTTTTTTGAACAATAAAGGTGATTTCTCCAAACAGCTTAATCCATTTTTATTTGTTTGTTTTCACACTTTGAAAACCAGATGTATGTTTCAGATTCTTTATCTCAGTGGTAAAAAATAAGAGTGTTAAAGAGTGGTAAGCTTACTGTATTAATTTCCTAAGTCTGCTGTAACGATGTGGCATAAACAGAGTGACTTCAAACAACAGAAATATATTTTCTTGCAATTCCGGAGGCTGGAAGTTCAAAATCAAGGTATCAGTAGGGCTAAACTCTACCTGAGACTCTGGACAGAATCCTTCCTGGTCTCTTCCCAGCTTCTGGTGGTTTGCTGACAGTCTTTGCTGTTCCTTGGCTTGTAGGTGTGTCACTCCAATTCTCTGTCTTCACATGACATTCTTCCTGTGTCTCTGTCTCTTCACTTGATATTCCTTTTAGAAGAACACCAGTAGTATTGGATTAGAGACCCGCCCTACTCCAGTATGACCTCGTCTAAACTAATTACCTCTTCAATAACCCGATGTCCAAATAAGGTCACATTCTGAGGTACTGTGGGTTAAGATTCAATGTTTTTTTGTTTTTTTTTCTGGAGGGAGGGAAACAATTCAATCTGTAACAGTTACCAAAACCAATAAAACTAAAAGCTTCTGACACTGGGGAATTACCTAGCAGCAGCCAAATTCTCCATTTTCTACATATATTTTCCTCATTACATGCAGAAAAATAACTAAATAGAGACATGAAAATTTTGTGTGTGGGCTGTGCGTGTGTGTGTGTGTGTGTGCCTGCTCACCTCTATAGACCTGGAATGGACCCCATCACTGATAACTCATGGAATCATGGAAAACTGCAAATTGTGAATTTACATTTTCATGCCTAGTTAATTGCTTTTATTCAGGCATAGTCATTGGCAAATTTTTCTTAGGGTAGACTGCATATCTGACAGTAATATCAACAGATATGTTTTCATTCTCTTCCTCTCTAACATAATTTAATAAAATAAAATGGAATCTGCATGGATGGCTTTCGTTTATACATCCTGGATGAGATGGGTTACAAAACACCGAAGTGCTCAGCAATTTGGCTTAGGATGGATTTTAACTGCTTCTTCCTTACACTTGAGAAAATGCATCATTTGTAGTGAGTCTCACTACTCTAGACAGGTGATCTAAATAATTCAGTTACTGTCTTCTGAATTTCCTAAGTGGCCTAATTTTTTCCACTCAATTCTCCAATCATTTTACACTACCCGATCAACATTTAATGCACATCCACTGTGTACCAGGCACAAGGAAACAGAGATGAACTATAATCTCTACACTCAAAGATCTCTCCTGAAATAACTAAATCAAAGACTATTTTTCCTAATACTTTCACGTTGGATTATGGTGTATTCAAGTATAGGAATGAGTTAAACAGACCAAGGGGATGAAAATACCTCAGGGGATGTTAAAGTTATTCTTGGACCCCATGCTGTGCTTTCGTGACTTGTTTGTTTTTTTATATTTTTTATTTCAGCTGAAAGAGACATCAATGTCTACTGTGGGGTCCAGGCCATTACAATGAAGATTAATTTTTGCACAGTACTTTTCTCCGGTTATTCTGAAACAGACCTGGCACTGAACGGAAGGCATGGGGATTCCCACTGCAGGGGGTTCATCAATAACAACACCTTTCCTGCGGTGGTCATTTTCATCATCAATCTCAGCACCTTGGAGGGCTGTGGAAACAATTTAGTGGTAAGATTAGTGTGAAATTGTGTGCTAGGTTTGGGGATCATAACTAAAAAAACTCCCAGTTTCATGAAATAATCAGAAGCCCAATCTATCTTTCGAGAAAAAATTCCAATAAAACTGAACAAATAGCTTTCCTTTGCCTGTTTGAGGCTTCTGCTCCCAATCATACAATTTTATTTTCCAATAGTGGTTCTGTTTATTGTAGCTGGTGGTTGAGGGGCCTGAGATTAACTGTGCTACTCCAACCAACATTATTTTGTGTGAGTGACGCTGAGGAATATGTCTCTAAAGTTTATCATTAGCTATGTTCCTCATGCTTTTTATGGAAGTATCTTTTATATTCCAGTGAGTTTGGCAATGGATCACTTGGCCTATTGCTTCTTAGTGACCTCATTCAGGAAGAAAGATGAAATATAGAATGAGAAACTTAGAGTCTTCTAGGTATCATGTTTACCGTTGAATGATCCACACCACTGTTCTGTAAAAGAGGGCTGTTAGCATTTCCAGTGTGAAATTCTTCATCCTGTGGGACTGTCCTTTGAATTTCAAAATGTTATCATACCCAGTCTTACCTATGAAATCCCAGTAGCACGCTCTCTCCAGTCATTGTGAAAATCAAAACACCACTTCAAATATTTCCACCTTGAATGAGAACCACTAGTCTACACTATTCATTTATTTATGCATGCATTGAACACCAAAAATAGAATTGAAAGAGGCATTCACTCTCCTGGGAATTAAAATTAATTGAAGTAAAAATATTGTGATTTGGGGGGTGTTACACTAAAATTCATTTAGCACTATTTTTTCTTTTGCTTGTTTAAATAGAGTCTTATTGGTTAATCCTAGCAAAGACAAAAAGAAGATTCAATGAGCATGACCACTCAGCCCGGTGAAGAAGGAGAGATCTGTTTTTCCTCTTGATAAATTACTGTTTGGGAATAAGGGGGAAAGCTTGATTATTCTAAGGGCAGGGCTTTTAAGACGTGGTGGAAGATAGGAGACAGGAAAAAGAGATTTCTTTGAATCTCCTTTATCTTTTCCTGGAGGGCAGTTAGAATATTGTGCCCATGACCATTTCCAAGTCTACAGCTTGAGTATTCTTGACTCTTTTTATTAAAAACGTTTATTCATCTCTCTGGGTTGTGTGCAGAGAGGTTATGAAGTGGGCCTAAGGGAGAGAGGGAGAGTGATGCAGGTTGATTATTACACATTCAAGATTCCGTGTGGAGGGAGGGAGCCCATGTGGAGAGCAGCAGCTCTGCCCCTCCTCCCACGGTAGCCCAAGGCCTCTCCTTCAAGGAGCTTTCTACTCTTGACTTCAGTCTTACCCTGCTGCTGGAAAAACAATTTGGGAGAAATGCCAGACAAAGCCTGTGTGTGTGTGTGAGTGTGTGCGTGTGCGTGTGTGTGTGTGTGTGTGTACGTGTTCATGTGTGTACCTTCATTTTTTTTTTTTAGAGCTGAATTACTCTGGTATAAAAATTGAGATATATATTATGTGTATATATATAAATATATGTATATAATTTTTTTTTCACAGACAGAATTTGCATGTTTAGCTAGCCAGTCAGGCAAGCGATGTGTAGAGAGGAAGAATCACTTACTTTTTTATTTTTGTCTTAGATGTTACCATCTTTGGAGTCCGCTCCAAGGATAGTCCTGTATGGGAAAAATTAAGTAGACTACTAAGTCCTCTGGATTAGAATCAAAATGTTTTCATTCATAATGATTTTGGTTCTCTTCATGAGTCAGCTAGATAATTGCTTCAGCTTTGCCCATGTGCTCCTAGGTTCATGTATAAAGTATATTCTATTGTTGAAAATTAAATGTTACAGGTCTCCATAATATCTGCTAAAAATATTAATTGAGCATCATATTGTATTTGACATGGCGGGAGAAGCTCAATTGTATTATGAAGGTCAAGAACATTATTGATTATTCCTGAAATGCTGGTTCTTAAATTTTAGTGGGATTGGAGAAATGAAAGCTAATCAGTCCCAGGGAAATATACACATGGACAATATTTTTATATAAATTCTAGGAGTTCATGATCCCTCTGCAACCCACCTATGAACTATTGTCCTGGAAGGGGATAAGAATCTCCATGTACCACAGAGGAAGACCCTGAGAAGATCGACCCTAAGAAAATGTGTGACCTTAATTCATTTGTTCAGAATTTATCTCGAGGACCCCAAGATGCTGGTGTCACTGAGCTATGCTGAAGGGACAAAGACAAACAAGACCAGGAGGGTCCCCTGCCCACAAAGAGCTCTGATTATGGATGGGGGTGTGCTGAGTCAGACTGCTCATGCACTGTGATTGCATGAATAGAAGCTGTGGGGCTATCAGGAGAAGTTTCCAGGGAAGATGAGATCCAGGGGAGGAGTGGGATATGTCGTGGTGAGGAGGGGAGAGTGGAGGCAGGAGGGGTATGCACAAAGGCCAGAGCAACAAGGGCCTTGGGGCTGGGACATTATTAACCAAGAGTGGGAGCCTGGAGATGTGAAGCTAACATGCAAAACAAGATCAGATTAACAGGGGTCTTTTAGGCCATGCCACGGAATTTGGACTTTACCCATGAGCGTTTTCAAATTACTTGCTATAGCACAACGAGTAACATATAGTCTCTCTACTTTCTCATTTATGAAATATGAGTATAGTGTCTTTGGTTATATGAAGTTTTATTTAGTTAAAAGACACATATGAGTCAGACAGAGAAAGACAAATACCATATGATATCGCTTGTATGTGGAATCTAAAAAAATGCTACAAATGAACTTATTTACAAAATAGAAATAGAGTCACAGATGTAGAAAACAAACTTATGGTTACCGGGGGGAACGGGGGGGATAAATTGGGAGATTGGGGTTGACATATACACACTACTATATATAAAATAGATAACTAATAAGAACCTACTGTATAGCACAGGGAACTCTACTCAATACTCTGTAATGACCTACATGGGAATAGAACCTAAAGAAGAGTGGATATATGTATATGTATAACTGATTCACTTTGCTGTACACCTGAAACTAACACAACATTGTAAATCAACTCTACTCCCATAAAAACTAATTAAAAACGAATAAAATCACCCTCTTTATGAGAAGAAGAAAAAAAAGATGTATGATTACTTATAAGTAGCATTATATGTGTATAATTTCAAAACCATGCCATGTTATAGTTGCAACAGACCCTAGAAATGATCTGTCTAATGTTTTATTTTGCATATGAAATGCCTAGATTTACATGTAACTATTTAATAACTGAGCTTGATCTACCATTCTAACAGGTATCCACAATTCCTGGAGTCAGTGCTTATGGAAATGCAACTTCAATACAAATAGGAAATATTTCAGGATATATTGATACTCCAGACCCATCAACAATCATCAGCTATCTACCTGGACTTCTTTACAAATTTAGTTGTAGTTATCCATTGGAATACCTGGTTAATAATACCCAGCTTGCTTCGTAAGTCGCATTTTATTCTTGCTTTCTCATATTGTCTTTTGGTTTGAGTCATTTTTACCCTTGAGGGACTTATAAAGATAACAGGATTTGTTGGGAATAGCTAAACTCAATCTAATGGAAACCATATAAGGTCTTATCTATCTATCTATTTACCTACCTATCTACCTCTCTATCCATCTGTGAGTGTTATTGTTATGATGCATATCAACAGCTCAGTTTTAATCCTCCCCCCCTCCAATTAAAATTGGCTCAAACTAGTCAGCCTTGGGTTCTCCTAGCTCCCTTCAGAACTAACTGCCCAAGAACCCAAGAACCCTGGGTGCTTATGCAGTCCAGAAGGGCCTGTCCTGTTTCCAGTGTGTAGAACATTCGGTCACTGCATTGTTGGGTCCTGTTTGGCTTCATTCTCTGCCGTATCTCTCACTGGTGGACTCTGCTGCCCAGAATCTGAGGTCTCCATGCCTCCTGCTGAGGTGTCACCTGCACAGTTGCTGATGCTTCCCAGGAAAGGTGGTGTCACCCAGAGCCAAAGAGCCTCAGACATGGACTGAGGTCATTGCCTTTTGTTTATAGTCATGTATTCATTCATTACTCCCAAAGCGCATACTCCAAGACAGTTATACATCCACGTTACAATATAACCATATGGATTTGTGAAATATTTTTGACAAGATGGGGGTGATTGAATAAGAACTTTCCCTCTCCAGTTCTAGGGTTTTCTATCACAAAAGTAAAGTTATTGTTTAATCTTAGTCACAGGGAACGTGGAGGACACATTTTGCTTCGGGTAAAAAATATTCATAGATGATTTAATGGCACAATGATGACAAACAACTTGGTCAAAAGCAAGATTTTGATGTGGAAAAAAAGAAAAGAAAGGCCTTGAGTCAAAAGCATACAGGTGCAGAGGGAAGGAGGTCATAGTCTTTCACTCTGCTCCCCTCAACTTTCCCACTAAATACACTCCTGAACTTCAATGCACATGGAAATGTATTCATTTATTCAATAAATATTATACACCTACTACGTGCCATGCAATGTTCCAGCAGTGAACAAAGTAAAACAAAGTCCCTGATCTCATGAAACTTCTATTGAAGTGAAATTGATGAAAATGTATTTGCATCAGATTCAATTTTTTTTGGAATGACGTTTTTCTGCAAAAGTTTCATGTAAGTAATAAAAAATGTAAAAAAGCTTCCTTTATAAATAAAAAGATCATAAAGAACAGTTTGTCTTTACTTAGTCCCTCTTGCTTTTTGATTATTTATCTGTTCAGTAATTTAAACAGTATGCACACTCCAGACCTAGTTAAAAGTATGTCAGGATTACTCAAGAGTTTTTTGCCTTAAATCTAACATTAAGGTATAAATGAGACTTTAAAAATCTCATCAATGCCTTCCTTTTCCTCAATCTGTTTTAGGTCCTCAGCTGCTATTTCTGTGAGGGAGAACAATGGTACATTTGTCAGCACTTTGAACCTGCTTCTTTATAACGTAAGTTGATGGGAGAAGTATGTTATCTCCTCTTTCACTGTTCTGAGGAGCCATTTATGAGAATGGCTTTTATATAAAAATCTACCAAAAGCCACATTAACCTTGTTATACTTTGGTAACGCTTATTCATCTTTACCACCATTTTCATATATCTTAGTGATAAAAGTATACTAAAAACTCCATTTTTTTCTAGAAGTTGGTGTATGATTTAAACTTTACTTTATAAGTGTGATTCTGCATAGTTACTCCAAGTGTCTACCTACATTTATACATATATATTTATTTATGTGTGTATGTGTGTGTGTGTAGCCATAGTCAGGGTCAAGATTTTGGAAATAATATATTTGTGATAAAAAGATAGGAAAAGTCCAAATGATACTTGACTTGAAGGCACGATGCTTGGTGATGAATGTGTTAATATTTTCAATGTGGGTTTTGGCTGTTGTCAATTCTGTCACATTTGAAATAATTTGGGTTGACTGCACAGTATTGTATAAACTTTTGTCATTTAAATATCGACAGTGGCAGCAAAAACGTGAAAAATACATGAATTTCTATTTATAACTAACATTAATCTCACAATGATATTTTCATGTTGATTAAAAATTTTTATTCATACATGTTAAATGCCTGATTTAAATATCAATTTTCAATCTATCAACCAACATTTTTGTAAATTATGAATCTGATTTTTACATTATTATTCATGTCATCATGGCACTGAGTTATAATTCATGCAACTGATTTAAAAGTCATTGCATTATACTTTGAATATAATGTGCTATAAATATTGTAGTAAGACATTTTCCAAAGGCATTTTAAAAAGTCATGTTTATAAGTTTGTAGTCTGACACCACAGAGTTCTAAACAACAAATTAAAATGTGTTGGAATGGAGATTGCCTTTCTGTCATTTCTAAACTTTCTTCTGTAAGGAGAAGCTGCCAAGATACTTGGTTTTACAATACTCAGCAAATATGGGTCAGTATTCATTCCCAGTACGGCCAGATATTTATTATTGTTGTGAGCAGTATTTTTAAATTGGAACATTTCTGTTAATTTATACGTGTAAGGTCCCTCAGGTAGAATTGCGATGAATGGTTTGGATTCAATCTTATTTGTTATACTTGAGTGAAACAAAGATGAGAATTCCTGATCCTAAAAAAGTGAAAAACATACTCACATGACATTTAAGGATACCACTATTTTCTGTGAAATTAAACTATTCTCTCAGCAGAAAAGCAGAAAATCAAACCTTAGAACTGTGGATTTGAGGAGAGCTTTGCTATTAAGCTCTTTCCTTTATCATTAGAAATAGTATCGTAGTCCTGTTGCTAACTAGACCTAATCCTTCAAAGAGTTTCTAGAATCTTAATGCCAAGTAAAAGTCTATAATTTGATGATAACCTTAAGATTTTAATTCTATAGTAAGTAATTTATATCAGAATATAAATGAAATACATAGTGCCAAAATCCTTCTCATTTTTAACCAATTTGCAATGAAAGTATTACTAATGGTTGAATTAATACATTAAAATTTAAAAGTTATTTACTAACCAGTTATTTAATAAAATTCAACCACTTCCCTACAAACTAGTGTTTTAAAAATTAACAGACTTAATTTTTTTAGAGCAGTTTTAGATTTAGAAAATGTACAGAGAGTTCCTATAGACCTCCAGTGCCTGCATACAACTTCCTCTATTATCTGCACCTTGTATTATGGGTCATATGGCATATTTGTTACAATTGATGAACCAATACTGACATATTATTAAGTAAGGTCCATAGTTTACATTTAGGTTAATACTTCACGTTATATATTCTATGGGTTTTGACAAATGTATATGACATGCATCCATTATTACTGTATCATACAGGAGAGCTTCACTGCCCCAAACTAGTTTCTTAACATGGCACCATTGTAATATTTTGCCATCTTACAGGACATTAAAAAAATAGTAATTTATACTGAAAAAATTTTTGTATACTTTGACGAATTGATCCAAAACCATATTTATTATTTGTTTGGAACACTAACATTTAGCTACCCAAATGTAATTTTATTGCAGTATTTCAAACTAAGTATTATTTTACAACCATTGGGGGCCATATTTTACATGCAAAGTTTGTGATTTCTAACCCTTAGGAATGATGAAAATTATATTACATACCTACTGCTCTTATTCTATGGTTAGTTACTTGGGAAAAAGTGCAATTGTTTATTTCTATGTGTTCTGGGATTCAGTGAATGTACTTAGGAAAATTTTACTTATAATAAATAATGACATTTATTGACTGTGTGATTTTAATATATGGAGTTTACTTCAAGTTGAACTATGACCTTATTTTTGCATGGTATAAATAGATCAGTTTTCTCCTCTGTGGAAACTGAAAGTGAGGATGACCTTGTGAATTTGAATTATACCTAAGTAATAGTGTCTTCTGAGCAGATAAAGAAACAGAGTAAATCTAAAACTGGGTTATGTTAATTATGAATTATTTTTAAGGTTGAAGAAAAAATTTAAAATAAATATAATTGATTTTAGGGACAATATTGTGCTAACAGGAGTAAAGGCAACTAAACAAAATAAAATCAAAAGATCACCTTATAGAAGAATAAATTTGATAAGTCATGATTAAACCACAGCTGAGTCATATCACTTGCAAATGACTTTATAGTATAATACTTGTAAAAAACAGTAAACATTCTTCTGGAGAATATTGATGCAAATACAAGATGAAAGAACTGTATAGTTAATGAAATGTGGATAACTTGGAGAAGTTGGAAAAGGGAGCCAGAAAGATAATGAAATAAAAATACTACCTATCAGAAATGGTTAGAGGAGCTATTATCATTTATCACAGAAATATAGAAAATAAATACAGCATATAATCCCTCATTTATCAGGCTTTATTTGAGAATGAAATATTCCACATGAATGCAACTTTTTCAAAAGTGAAGCATCCGAATTATTATTCTTTTAATTTTAAAAATTCAATATCTGTTGTTCTCTTCCCAACCTTCTTAAATAGAGTATGCTCTGTATTTTGCCTTTGCTTGATGATGTTGAGATTTCATAATGAACATTAAAAATTCCCCTTTGCTGCAAAATAGCATTATCTTCAGAGTTACTGAATTTGGGGGAAACAATTTGCCTCCATGCTAAATGATTTGACAGCTTAGATTTTGAGAAGTTTTTTCTTTATTCTACATTTTTTTCTGTTCTTCTTTACTATCAAATTAAAGCTGTCACTTCTCCATTTCTAATTTGCTGCTTTAATCTACTGTAGATTGGGAAGTGATATAAATAAACTCTCCAGAATTGGTCTAAACTTAGGGTAAAAGGTAGAAATGAAGTCCTAAGACACCCTTCTATAAGTCTTTACCATGTAATCTAGTACAGGAATTCCAGGGCATGCATTTTGGCAACTCAGAGACCATACTGGTCTCTTTTTAGGTTTTTTATTAAATTTTGGTAATTTCAAATTGCCAGATAAGTGACTCTGGGTAAATGAGACATTATTTAAAGTGTAAAGACTTACAACTCCAATGGCAAAGGGCCTAAACTGAAGCAGATATAATTTAAATAAACTGAATATTAGCCACTAATATAATTTAAATAACTGGAATATGAATTTAAATAAACTGAATATTGATAGTTGAATATTAGACAAACTAAATACTAACCTCTGACTAGTAACCATTGCATATAATTTAAATACACTGAACATTAATCATCATAAATGGTAAACTACGGACACAAAAAGATTTATGCATGAATTTGTTACTTGGATATGATTTAAGAACAGTTCTGCCAAAAACTAGAGGATTAATTAGGTCCTTTTTGGAGTTGGTTCTGTAAATTGATGTTGATTTGACCCCTTTTCTTTTATAGGACATTATTGTCTTAAGTAGATGTGCTGTTGGGACGGCAATGATAGATTAATTGCTTATTTTTTTCATCATTAGGATTCAACCTACAGTCAGCAGTTAATTATCCCGAGTATAGGATTACCTTTGAAAACCAAAGTATTTGCAGCTGTACAAGCCACTAATCTGGACAGCAGGTATTTTCAAACCCTTATCTTTTGTTGGTTAAAACATTTTGGCTGCCTAAAGCCTCATGAATCATAAAGTTAGCTCATTCACTTTAAAAAAAATATTGCCATTACCATTCCATTTAGAAATGCTAAACAATGGCTCTTAAAGAAGTAGTTAAGGGGGACTTCCCTGGTGGCGCAGTGGTTGGGAATCCGCCCACCAGTGCAAGGACACGGGTTCGAGCCCTGGTCCGGGAAGATCCCATGTGGCACGGAGCAACTAAGCCCGTGTGCCACAACTACAGAGCCTGTGCTCTAGAGCCCGTGAGCCACAACTACTGAAGCCCACACGCCTAGAGCCCGTGCTCTGCAACAAGAGAAGCCACCACAGTGAGAAGCCTGCGCACAGCAACGAAGAGTAGCCCAGCTTGCCGCAACTAGAGAAAGCCCGCGCACAGCAATGAAGACCCAAAGCAGCCAAAATAAATAAATTAATTAATTAAAAGAAAAAAAAAGTAGTTAGGGGCATAGGCCTGAGGCCACTCCCCTAGGGATTTTAATACATCTCCTGCCCTAACCAGGTACAGACATTTCGCTCTCGCCATCCATGGCTACACATTTTTGCCAAACATAGCAAGGCTTATGCCATTGCCTCTGACCAGATTCTATCTCCACCACCACCCTCTTCCCTCACACACACCCTTCCATTTTATTTCTGCCAGCTCAAATCCTACCCAGTGTTCCTGGCCCTGACCTAGTGTCATCTCTGTCTGATATCTATCCTTATCACTCCAAACAAGAGAGCAGTCAGAATGGGGTGAGATTAATCAAGGGAAAAGACACGTATTTAAAGGAAAAGAAGAATATCAGTGGAACCACTGTTCTCCCAGTTTCCAAAATGGGAAACTCGACCCTATATTAAGGTGACATAACCTCACCTTAAATGTCCAAAAAACTTCTCAGGAATTCACCCCATCTTATTCTTCAGTTTTCCTTCCCAAGTACCTCTCCTATTATGTCTATTATTCTTCCACCCATGCAGCCACCCTCTGGTCCAGCTGTCAGCATCTCAAAACACCTCCTGCACTCTCTAGCACATTCACCCCAAAACATCCCTGCCAGAATGGGGATTGTGACCTTCCTTCATCCTGCTGCTTCTCTCTAAAAAATGTCAGCACCTAAGACTCCTTTCCAGATTTTCCAGTGTCTCCGTGCTGCTCGCATCTCAGCCCTCCCACCTGATGCTCCCCATGAACCCCAGGACCTTCCTAGTCCCTTCTGGGTTTTTTTTTTTTTCTTTTTATTTAAAATATTTATTTATTTATTTTTGGCTGCGTTGGGTCTTTTTTGCTGTGCGCGGGCTTTCCCTAGCTGCGGTGCGCGGGCTTCTCATTGTGGTAGCTTCTCTTGTTGCGGAGCACGGGATCTAGGCATGTGGGCTTCAGTAGTTGTGGCTCGCGGGCTCTAGAGCGCAAGCTCAGTAGTTGCGGCACACGGGCTTAGTTGCTCTGCCGCATGTGGGATCTTCCCGGACCAGGGCATGAACCCGTGCCCCCTGCATTGGCAGGCGAATTCTTAACCACTGCACCACCAGGGAAGCCCTCCTTCTGTTCTTTCACACCTTTGTTCACCTTACTCTTCCCACCTGAATGCCCGCCCACCCACAATCGCCACACCTTCTGAAGCCATAGACCTCAGATTCTCCAAGAGAGGGATGATTTCAAATATTCTGCCTCCTGTCAAACTGTATATCAAATCATGTACCCCAATTTTTGGTTTAGAAGGTAATGCCTATATTTTTTAGTTTGCCTATATGTAAAAATACATATATTTGCCTAAATTAAAATAAAAAAGAAATGCTAATAAGTAGAAATAACATATTACAAGGGGGATTCCCTGGTGGACCAGTGGTTAAGAATCCACCTGCTGGTGCAGGGGTTGTGGGTTCGAGCCCTGGTCCAGGAAGATCCCACATGCCGTGGAGCAAATGCTCCACAATTACTGATCCTGCACTCTGGAGCCCACGTGTCACAACTACTGAAGCCTGTGCACCTAGATCCCGTGCTCCTCAGCAAGAGAAGCCACCGCAATGAGAAGCCCGCGCACCACAACGAAGAGGAGCCCCCGATTCCCAGAACTAAAGAAAGTCCGTGTGCAGCAACGAAGACCCAATGCAGCCAAAAATAAATAAATAAATACATAAATTTATCTTTAAAAAAACCAAATTACAAGGATTAAAGGGTGACACCCACTTTATGTCATTAATTGGAAAATAGCAATTCTTCCCATAAAGAAGGAGGGGTAGTGACTGGAAGAGGGCATGGGGAGAGCTTTTGGGATACCAGAATGTTCTATGTTTTTCATCTGAAAGGTGATTAATCAGATGCAGTCATTTTGTGAACACTTATGATTCATGTATTTTCTATATGTGTTACTATTCAATAAAAGTTTATTAAAAAACAAAGGAACTCTCCCCATAAGAATCTGGGCCAAAATTATATAAAACTATCTCCAGAAACATCTCTGCAAAATAACGAAATCAATCAAGTTTCATTTGACACTTAGAAAATCCAGAATGATCAGAATTGAAAGGAAATTCAAAAGTAAAGATCCATTTCTGCCCTAGTAAAAAAATTGTAGCATGTAAATAGTTTATTTTGGGTTTCTCATATATTATTATTTAAACATTGCATCCTGAAGAGATTAGCACACTCTAGAAATCTGGTTCTACTTTACCTTCTCCCTTTTTGTCTTCTTGGCATTTTTATTCTTGGTTGTATGTGATTCTTGATGTGTGACAGCAATTTGTTGCAGACTTTTAAATAGTTTGAGTTTAGGAGAAAATTTTAATAAACAAGAAGTCTCTGCAAATAATATAAAACTATGTTCCCTGGGATAAGATGTTTGTCAATATCTACTTCCCTTGGATTAGTAACTAACATCCAAAAGGAGATTCTGACTCTAGATTATTCTTACCTCTTCCTGCAGATGGAATGTCTTAATGGATTATTGCTACACGACCCCATCAGGGAACCCAAATGATGATATTCGATATGATCTCTTCCTTAGGTAAGTGTCTAAGTCTTGTATTGATAGCAATAATCCTACTGTAGATAATTAAAATAGAAAAGCTAAGTCAGATAAACAAATTATAGGGTACTTTTATAGCTTTTAAATTTAAAGTTTTACATTTTGAACTTTTAGTCCTTATATAGTTGGAACTATAAAAGTGGAGAACAATTTTCAACATGAAATGCTGATAAGGCTGTTGTTGAATGACAGTTACAAGTAAGTTTGCTCCATCAAAGATGTTTTATTCATGTTTAGGTCATGTGGGAATATTTCACTGTCTTAGGAAAAGCATGGCTAGGGTACTATGGACAATATGAGAAAGGCAGTGAGAGGGTACTATTTTTCCAAAACTAGACTGTCTCATGGTATGTCAAAAGGAGACTAAAATTAAAGTAATGGGCTAGATAATTTAGACCTCAAAATGCTTTTTTCATTTATCAGTATTTAATATGAAAGTGTAATACAGCCTACCACTCCTTTTTTATCAGAACCAATAACTTCAACTTCATTCCCCAATAGACAGTGATAGAGTGAATGTAATCTACATTTGGGGAAAGGGGACATTGATCATAAAAACATTCAATCATCTCAGTTCCTTTTCAGCATCTTTATCTGACAGGAGAACAGACTTGAGAGTCAAGCAATGGCTTCTAATCATGCTTATAAAATGCAGTTGGCTCTGATCACTGCCACTTATTGACACATGATGGGAGTAATATCATGGGAAACCAAAAGAATAAGTTTTACTGGCTAATCAATGTTAAGATGATACTCAGAGGGTATGATCAAACTGACACATATTCTATTGCTGGAAGTGTTAATTTGGTTAACATTTTTGGGAAAAAATATCAGTATGTATCAAAAAACCTTAAAAGATTTCATATCCTTTGATTCTACTTTTGTGAACTGGGAAGCATATTCTAAAATATTTATGACTTTCTTGTCTATCAGTGTTATTTAAAATAGTAAGACATGAGAATCGACTTCATATTCAGCAGTAAGGAAGTGGGTAGGCGAATTATGGAGAACCAGTAAGTTGAGAGCTCACACAGACACAATAATCATGTAAAATTATTTGTAAAATAGAAAAAAATAGTTGGTTCTATTTTATCTCCTCCCCTTCTGTCTTCTTGATATTTCTATCTTTAGAAATATGTGGTTCTTTAAAATTTAAATGTATTAAAATATGAAATGAAAGAATTAGCATACACGATTGTACAGTTGACCTCATTTATATAATACATGATAGAAAAGACTATAAGGAAATACATCAAAAGGTTCACCTTTGTTATTTATGCACAGTGAGATTGTGGATCATTTTGTTTTGACATTTTTCTTATTTTCCAAAATTTCTATAATGATTATGTATTGATAATCTAGAGTAAGATCATCAGACTTCTGGTATGACTATGGCTTCAGCTTAATTCTTTCAGTTTTCTTCTTGGAAACTATAGAGACTGAAATGGATAACTAAAAAAAGTTCCCTAAATGCCATTTTCAGTGAGATTAGGAGGAAAAGAAAACCTAGAAATTCCAAAATATGTGTTAGTGTTGATAAAAGCATTTAAGATCAAGACAAAATAGAGCAGGAAAAGGCTGGCAGGAAGCAGAGTGGGAAGAAGTGGCAGGAGAAGCAGGGAAGAAAAGTGATTGCTGAGGGGTCCCAGTGCCATAGATCCCAGAAACAGTCAGGAGAAATGCATACCTACGAGAACAGAGAATCACAAGCTAACTGAATCGAGAAAAAAGGGATAAACAAAAAATCCATAAAATACCAAAGAAAGGGGGAAATCAACATCGAAATGAGGAGGGTATGGCTCTACCAGATATTACAGTTAATAGAAGCTCTAAAGTTATTAAAGGGGTATGATATTATGTGAGGCTAGACACATAGACAAAAATTTAGAGTGGTAAGTTGAAAAATAGATCCAAAACATGGGAATTTACTATATGACAGAGTTTGGTAACATGCAAATCAGTGGGATTGACAGAGATTTTTAAAAATAGTGCTGGATAGTAGATAATCTTAAGAAAAAAAAATAGCATAGGATCTGTACTTCACTCATTATACCATGATAAACTTTAAATAGATTAATTTAAATTTAAAAACTACAGCTTTAAAAGTGATGGAAGAAAACACACAAAATATCTTTAGAAATTTGGAGTAAGGAAAATCCTGTTTAGCCCACATACTAGAAGCCATAAAATAAAATATTTAAAATTAAATTATGTAAAAATAAAATTTCTGTGCTCAAACACACACACACACACACACACACACACACACTGGGAGGAATGTCCAAAGCCAAACAACAAAGTTAAAACAATTTACAACTTACATAACAAACAAGGAACCACTCTTCCTAAAAACCAAGAATTTATAGGAATCTTAAGGAAAAGGCCAACAGTACAATAAAAATTTGAGCAAGGAACATAAACAATTTTCAGATAAAGAAACACAAATGGCTCTAATATATATGAAAAATGCACACATCCATTCACACTAAGATAAAGGTGAATTGATATTATATGGTGATAGTTTATTGTTCCTACCAAATAGGGAATAATCCAAAATTTCATACATATACTTTATTGATGTAGCTCTGAGGGAAATAAGTATTTTTTATACATTACTGGGGCAGTACAAAATGCAACAATATTCTAACACACCATTGTGAAGCAATTATACGTCAATAAAGATGTTTAAAAAAAAAATGCAACAATATTTATAGAGGGCGATGTGGCAAAATCTGTTGAATGATCCTACAGATATATAGGTAACCCTGCACATGTTCGAAATGATGTATTGTAAGACTATTCATTATTACTTTGTAAAAATGCAAAAGATTCAAAACAATGCAAGTGTACATAAATAGGGCACAGGTTAAATAAACTCTGACGTGTGCATGATGAAATAGTGTACAACTGTGGAAAAAGATGAAAGAGGCTCTCTAAATATTGATATGGAAAGACCTCTAAGATACATTGTTAAATTTAAAAAAAGGCAAGGTACAAAACAATATAGAGAGTGTGCTATCATTTGTTTAAGAAGGGGGGAACATTGAGAATATATTGCTTCTGCTTCTATTTGCATATGCCCTGTGAGGCTGCAGTAACATGTGAGGTCACCACGGGCAGGTTTGTGTGTGGACATGGGAGAGCATGGACAAGGGCAGAGATGTGGGGAGAGACTTTTTACTATATATATTTTATACTGTTTGGATTTTTGAACCATATGAAAGTATAATTCCTCTAAAATTTGATAATAATATTATAATCAGAAACTGATCTGCTTAAATATTGTGATCTAGGTCACTTACATATCTGTTGAGTTAGTTTATTCTCCTATTAAGTATCGATAACATGACATAATTTTGTTATCTCTTAATGTAATGGGGTACTCTTAATACTGCAGAAATTAATTTACAAGTCACGGTGGGTTGGTACTTTCCAGTAATATCGTTTTCACATTCTTTAACGTGTAGCTGTGACAAAGATCCTCAAACAACCGTCATTGAAAACGGCAGGAGCCAGCAGGGCCACTTTTCCTTTGAAGTGTTCCGATTTGTGAAACACAAGAATCAGAAAATGTCCACTGTCTTCCTGCACTGTGTTACCAAGCTCTGCAGAGCTGATGACTGCCCCTTCCTTATGCCAGTATGTTTTTAGCAACTTTATTCTGAACTGTTGAATTGATCTAAGCTGAAAGTTATCAAGTGTTAGGAACTAATTTCTACATAGAAAGTGGATATGCTTCAGGTCAAATAGTTTGAAGAACAATTTTTTCATTCATCCAGGAAAGATCTATTGAATGCCGCTTTGTGCCAAGCATTATACTGGGAATACAGAGATGCATGAATGAGTTCTGAATTCAGTTAGCTTATCCTTTAGGATCATGAGATAATCATGAAATAAAATATGACAAAACGTTATGGTGCAAAGGCAGACATATATATGGGCTGTAGTAAAAGGCATTATTCGTCATTGTGAGAGAGATGAAACAAGAGAGGCTGGAGGCTCAGTGGAAGAGATATGACTTTGAAGACAGATGAACCCCAAAGAGGCAAAATCAAGAGTATAAGAGACACTCCATGCCAAAGGATGGTCAAAGTCACAGACGCATGATACAGAGTAACCAGGGAACTTCCAATCCTTCAGTAGGGCTATGGGGCAGAGTAGAATATCTAGACAGTAGGCCCCCTAGTGTTACAGCAATATTAACCTGAGAAAAATGCAGTCATGTTTTTTGATTTGAGATAGCTTTAATGTGTTTATATGTGTGCTCTAATTCATGGATTTCTTCACAATTATTAATTGCTTTAGTCCTAAGTAGCTATATCAGTTGGGGTTAAATAGAGATTCCACATTTCCTTGGCTCTGTGCTGACCAACATTTCAGGGAAAGATTTATTAAAGCCTTGAGAGAAATAAAAGTAGAAAAGTTTGATAAACACAGCTCTTTTTCAGGGGAGCCATTGAGCTATGTAAATTAATGAGGCAATGCACAATTACAACGGGAGGAAATAAGAAATGCGGCCCAAGCCAGGATAAGAAATACTGTAGCAGTTATATGCAAAGTAATTAAATAAATGCACAGAAGTAAATGAATAAAATTAAACATGTGGTATCTCTTCTAAAAGAATCTGCTCTCCAAATGGCCATAAAGAAACAATTTTGTGCCGGTGTGGAATTTCATTTGTTTTCTTAACTCCTTAGATTTGCGACCACAGAGAAAGGCGAGATGCGGGGAGGAGGACCACCTGGAGCCCCCAGAGCACTTCTGGAAATGCTGTCCTTTCTGCAGGGCCCATCATTACTCGGAGTGGTAAGAGCACTCCTCCTTTTGTGTGTAGTAATAGACGGTTCCAAAATGGCTTGTACCTTGGCTTCTAAGGAGAACTCAAAGTGATTCTTAAAGAGCACTAATTAACTGTGAGACAAGATAAACTGCTAGACAACTTTAATTTCATGGTAGTTTCCTGTTTATTCAACTTACTAAGGGAAATACTGTCTTTACCACATTTCACTTCACACACACACACACACACACACACAAAGTATACGGTGCTGGACATGTTTCATTTGCCCATCCGGCTCCACTCTGCCCTTCCCAGCCCCTCTCTGACCTTGAATACTGGTCTCTGTGAACTGCATCCCCTGGCTGCCTTGCCAAGTAGTTTCTGGTTGGACTTGGCCAATAGGTGGCGCTGTCAGAGGTTGGGTGTGAAGTCCACACAGCTCCCACCAGACAACTCTCTCCATTCAACTACTCTCAGAGTTCTGGAAACTCTCCCTTTAACCCATAGCCCAGGTAACTTGACTTTCTCTTGTGAATTCCCTCCATCTTTATAAATAGTCCTATTAAATCTCCTTAAATTGCTAGTTTGAATACCATTTGCTTCCTCCCAGGATCCTGAATTGTAATAGTATGTAAATACGCCCACCAGTGCACTTATTTGTGCTCACGACTCTAATGGACACAATTGTTTATACAATACATTTTCATGTATACAAATATTTGTATATGCATGTGCATACACATACATATACACATACACACACACTCTCCAAAGGGATACTGCTTTACAAGCGTGAACCTGGAGATATCCAGAATCAGTTGGATAAAACAGACATGCATTGTAAACAACACACACTGAAGTCTGAAAAGCTGGTTCTAGTTCCAGCTTTTGTCCTAATAAGCTGTGGAACTTGGGATTTTCCTCCACTTCTCTGGGCAAACATTTCTTTCTTTATTTTTAAAATAAAGGGTTTGAAAAAGTAGCCTTTCAGATTCTTTCTAACTCTATGGTTCTAAATTTGTCTAAAAAGGGAAAGCAGAATTCTGATTTGGACTATATGCTAATAATTTTTCTCTATTTTATAATAGCCATAGGCTATTATTATGTTTCAATTGTGGGTCTCCTGTCCCACAATGAAAAGAAAGTTTTGTCTGAAAGAGGTAATTAAGCAAAAGTCATTTGGACCTGAAAAATCCAGACAATTGCTTTAATTATTCACTCCTCTGTGTTTGTGTACACATATCAGTATTTTTTTAAAAAGCCTAAGAGGACCTTTAAATAATGCAGAAATTTATTAAATATAAAATTTCAAACTTAGTCTCTACTCCCTGAGGGTTTGGTATGTTTTGAATGGTTTGAAAATGACTGGTTTGTGGTTTGTCAGAGGCCCAATCCTTATCTCTATCTAGCTGTCGGAAATAGCTCATAGAATTACACTGCATGGAAACTCAGCTCTTGCTGCCAATAATTAGGAATGCTTTTGGGTAGGCACAATAAAAAATATTCTTAAACAAAAAAAAAAAAAAAAAAAAATTTTCTTATTTCTATGGAGCGTATCTAGAGTCAGTTTGCCATAAGAAAAGAACCTTGAAAGTGACATTTCTCTGTTCATGTTGAGTAGATGACTTTTCCTCCTCTTTAACTTCTTTGCTTCCTTCTTACCTGGACAAAATCAAATTTAAATGTTACAAATTTTAAATAATTTACTACTGTAATATAATCTTAAAACAGACCAAAATTATTAAGATCTCCAAATCCCAGTAAAGATTACCAAGCAGCAGTTTCGAATCCTACTGTAGCTCACCAGCTATCCAGGTTTATAGGTTTCTTCCACATCACGTCTAGTCATCCGAAATATCTATGTTAAAACCTCAAAGAGCTAATGCCTTTGATAACAATACCTCTGATGTCATGCCTGGATTTCTTCCTTTCCAATTTCAACTTGTTTCCACCTCAAAGATGACATTTATTTCCCAATGCACTAAGGTTCTCTCCTAGTCACCTTGGTCTCTCCACCCGTAAAGCCCCCAAAGGATAATGGTTAACCTTCCTTCATTTCTCTCTCACTCTCTGTGGATTTTTTTTTTTTTTTTTTGTAACTTTGATAAATAGCAGTAGGATGGTCCTTATTTTTGGATATCATGGTGGCCTCACTGCCTAGAGGACCATGTGTAACAATGATTTCATTATAATACTATAATATCCTTAAAATTTTTTAATTTTAAATTCCATACAAATACAACTCAGAAATCAAGCTATTAGCCATTCACAGGCAAATTATATGTAAATTTAATGTCCAACTTAATGACCAGGTCTACCTTCTTCTCTTAGTTTTACTTTATTTTTTACCTTAATTCAGCTAGAATTTATCTCTGCAGATCCTGTGGCTGATTTTCATAGACAAGTCCAGTTTCAGGCTTGATTTGCTCTCTTCAAAGCTCTCTGATACTTGGAATTTTTGCTCTGTTTACTCACTGAACCACGCCTTCCCCTAGACATCTGGCTTGGATCAGGTTTAATAAGTTGTTAAACCTCAGAACTCCTGTTTTGTTTTGTTTTACTTTAATGAAGTCAAATCCGTTGTGGTTATTTTTACCCAACATTGTTAATCCTTTTTTTAGTTGACTTCGGAAAATATTCATATCCTCAGAATTCAAAATCCTCAAAATTCATGAAATGTTCTTATTTTAAGCTCTGAAATGCTAAAACTATTCGGTAGGGAAATGCTTATCATGGGGTACAATCCTGGAAATTTAAAGGTATAATCACTGGAAAATAGTAGTTCATAATTTTTTTTTTTTACAAAAATTCATATGGAGAAGTTCAAGCCAAACTCTTGTCCAACTAGCGTCATTGAGTTTCATTGAATAATTCATTCTAGCATATTTATTTAGCCCCTACAGGGACAGCCACTCTGCTAGGAACTGGGAATAAAATAGAGAACAGGCCACAGTCTTTGCCCTTGGGGAATCTTAGAATTCAAATGTAGAGATAGACTATTAACGAACATGACCCAGTGGAGAGTAAAAAGTTTTGAGGCTCTCAACCTGAAATATGTGGTTCATTTTACCACATAGGTAAATTGAAGACTTAAAAAAATAGTTTGTGCTTAGAAAGGAAAAATATTCATTCTGCATATATCTTTGCACTGATGTTCACTTTTTCCATTTATTTCAGCTACTTATCTGAGAGAAAAGCAGAGAATGACAATTTATCTTCCACTTCTGGCTTTTAAACAGCTGTGGTATTGCTGCTATCACTTTCCTCCTATGGGTCCTCAGCTAGCTATATGTTTTTTGAAGAGCTCACCAAGTTTAGAATTCCAATCTGTTTGAATTCCATAAGGTTTTTTTTAGTGTACATGTGTATAAGACCAAATTGGTGTGAGAGAAAAATAGAAGTGTGTGGTGACAAAAAGCTCCTGAAAAATCTCTACCTCCCTTTTCTAGACAGTTCTTTGATTTTCTTTTAATTGCAATGATCCTAACATTGCAGGATACCAGAAACAGAAGATAACAGATAAATTTATTCTCGCTAAGCTTATTCAGTATCGAGTACAATTCCAAACAATATTCAAATATTACACACTCTGATTTCAGCCATCTACCAAAGGTAGGATGCTTTCAGTTTTTCAGAGTCCTGGAGCCTGCAGCTGATGTGGCTCATTTGGCATCTTTGTCCCCACACAGAGATTTTGTCCACAGCCAAGTCCTTGTAGATGACAGCTGGGATGCTGTTCTTACAAAAGTGCTTTGGTAATGTAAGAGAGGAGTGGATATTCTGACTTCTTTTGTTAACCTGAAATTGCAGAAAATAGTGGGGGCATACAATCATAGAACTTTTGCTTAATTTGGGATACATAGGAGGAAACTTTCTATTCTTTAATAGAAACCTTTTTTTTTTTAAGAGCAAATAAATGTAATTCCTAAACAAAGAATAACTTTTAAAAAGGAATTTTATAGCATTATATATTCTCTTCCATGTTCCAGTGAGGCAGCTTGTTTTGGGAAAGGGGCACTCAGATCTTTTGGATGAATTAATCACAGTGCATACATCCTGTCTATTTCCATGAGAAGCTATTGTCCTTGTAGGATGATACTGGTTGGAGGTTAGGATTTTCCTAAGGGCGTCTTATAATGAAAATTTGTATTTTTTTTTTCTTTTTGTCCTATAGCAATGCATTGCACCATTCTAAAGAATCCTATGAATGAGTGCTCTATTTATTTTGGACATTGTACTTCAGGATCAAACAGCAGAACCATCATTTCTGCCAAGACTCATATGTCTGAAAAGAAATGGCATCAGATGTTTTATAAATATCTCACCAGGTTCTCCCATCAATTATTTCAAATACTAATCCTGGAGTTTTATAGTTTGAGATATTTATCTCTTTTACTAAAAATATTTCCACACTTGCTAGTTTATATTATTTTAGAAAAGGGACTCTGAAACTGATCTTTTATTTAAGCTTAGTGTTTACTTTATCATGGAGGCTGTGGCAGATGGAAGTTTCTTCATCTGTAAAATGGGAGTAGCAATAATATCTAAACCATATGGCAATTATGAGAATTAAATGTGATAACATATGAGATAGCACTTTGTAAACTGTATGAAATTACACACATATTAATTGTAATAGTATTTATACGCCAGAATCAAACAGCCAACTGCACACATTTTATGGTTCAAATAACAAACACTCACAGGCACATATACACCCATGTATTTAAACACAAATATAAAATCCACTCATTGTGTATGTTCAAGGGTTAATTGCTATATGATTACAAAATGGGTAACAAAAACTGGGAAACCAAGTGAATGTGTTCATTGCATCTATTATGTTTGTCAGGGAAAATGAAAAATCAATGGCTTCAGTCTTTTACTTAACAGATGCAAATAAAACTGCAACTCAAGTTCAGGAATGATTTTTCTTTTCATTTAGTTATTAAGTACGAATTTATTTTCTTGGAACTTGATGTTTTTTGCAGATTATAATGGGCAAATTGGCATCACTTAAAATAGAGTGGCACTAAATAATGAATGTTTCTCTATAAAAGAATAATAAATGGCAGGTTATAGGGCTTTGAAAAATGTAATAGCTGTTAACAATTACTGCCCCCACTAACCTGACTGGAGAGATAATGATGAAGCAAAGTCAGCAGGAAGGAATACAGAGCAGTATGTTTTACGATTTTATTTGTATGCCCAGGGCAGTGGCGGGGTGTGGGCTTGGAGGAATAGATAGATGATGAAATCTTGGACACATGGAACAGGAAATGAGAAAGCAGACGGTTTAGCGGGACTTTCGTTATTGCCTTTCCCAGGGAGCTTGTGGGTGAAGGTGAGGGGACATATAGGTAAAAAGTAATTATAGAACTATAACAGACATAGATAAATATTTGGAGACACAATATTGCTTTTCTTTTTCTTTTCTTCCCCCCAGATGAGACTCCAACTAACAATTCACAGCTTGGTAAGATAATTAACATATATTGAAAATTAAAGTATAATTTTTTTAAATGGTAAGTATTTTTTGGTGATTAGTTACAAAACTGTAATCAACTAAAAATAATGAGCTCTGGTTTAACAAGCTTGTTATATTTTAAATAACAGTTCACTGAGGATTTCTGAACTCATATGCAACCTGTTGGTCAATTTTTAGAGCATTTTATAGGTGACTGTTTTTGGCTGCCGGGGGGATACCAGGCCTCTAAACCATACAATCCTTTGGGTATTGAATTGAATTATAGTCAAATAAATTGTAGCATAATCGTCTCATGCTGTTATTCTACAAGATACTGATGACATGCTTTGCAGGTTTAAATTGGGATAAGGTGAGTTAAATCTGATGCTGGACCTTCCCACTGTGCGTGTTTATTACTTGCAGGCTCTCCAAACGAACCTCATTTCCAGCTGAACGCCATCACCAGTGCACTGATATCAGGAACGGTCATTCTGGGAGTCGTGAGCTTTTCCCTCCTCCTGTGCTCACTGGCCCTTCTACGCAGGAAGGCACCCACCAGTCTGGTATTGAATGGCATACGAAACCCAGTCTTTGACTGACTGTCACAGGCTCCTGCTCTCGGGAGAAGGCTTCACTGACTCTGCAGTGTGTGACTGCAGTCAGTGTTCTATCTGAATTGAATGCCAGCCAGCATTTGATATTTGTAGGTTAGATAGATTTCGGTGTAGCTTGTTAGCATGACAATAGTGAGAGAATTTTGATAATATTGCTCTTGTCACTTACGTTTGTGGTCAGCCCTGTTTGTATGGCACCCATGGGTATACTGAGAATAAGCAAACAACATTCAGGACTTAGATCCTATAGGATCTGTCATTATTTCATTTCCTTTCAATTTTCTTTTGGTTATTGGTTTTATAGATAAAAGGTGACCATAGGAAAAAAAATAAATTTGTTGCATTTTATCCCCTAAGCATTAAAAGCCATTGTGATGGCACTTAGATTTGCATATGTGGTCCTGAAATGAAAGTTGCTTTTTGTTTTGTTCCAGATAATTGCAGCTTGGGGATAGGTTTTAATTGGACCAGCCAATTTGGACACCTGAGATTTAATTTCTCATTCTATGACCTCCTATGTTTTTGGCTGATTTCCGTGTCTGAAAACATTAATTTGAAAAAAAAAAATACAACTCTTGGGTATTGTATCCTAACCTGGAGGGAGCATCCATTTGTGTAGCAAACACTAAAAATAGTCGTTAACCTCTAAAGGATACTGGCACTAGGTCGTTATTCATTTGACAGAAGAATCTGTGATCAGTTTTCTCCTGGTTCAAGTGAGAACATCAACTCGTGTTCCCTCTGCCCCCAAGTAAACCACTCAGCTGCTGTTGCAGCTGTGCTTCCAGACTGCAAAGATTATTCTTAATTCAGGAACCAATACGTGAGAAAACAAACAGTAGTTGTGGGAGAGGACATTGTCCCCACACACAAGCATAGCATTCCTATGGGGTTTTTTAAAAACCTAAGTTCCATTTTTTTCCCTAGAACAAAGAGGAAACAGGTTAAATGTTTTTGCAGAATTTTGCTGGAGTCTCCATGAAAAAAATGTCGCTTTCCTTACAAATTTCTGATGTAGACAAAACATATAGTCTGGAGGAGGCCTACTTTTGCAGGTGTCTCCTTTAAGGCATCATGAATGCCATGGAAGAAACAGTATTTTCCTCTAATAGTAAACTGCAAGAAGCATTTTATTTTTTATCAGTTTTGCAAAAAATTTTAAAAAGCCAAGTTTTAAGCCTATATTCTTACCAAAAAATCAAGCTTCCCTTTGTTCAATCTATCTACACAATGGAACAAATAAAACAATTCAATGACAAACACCAGAACCTAGCATGTGCAGCTACTAGAAGTGCTGTTTATAACTGTAGAAATTGCTGTAGAGACTAATTGTTATTCAACATTTGTGACCTATTATTCAGGACTTAATTTTACTATACTACATGCAAATCACTATGCAAGCTTAGATTTGTTTCAAATGAAGTGTCTATGCTCTGATGTTAATAATTAAATCAATCATCAAATCAAAAAAATACCTTTTCTCTAATTTGCCTGAATAGTTCAAAGAAAGTATTTATATTACTCTAATTAGCTATATAATTGCTTCAACTTTCTCTTTCAAGGTATAGACACAGTCAGAGGGAAATGGGATCTGAAAAGTCTCCTGATAATTTCTTCAATATAACAGAGTCTAACAAATACTTAAAAAGCCAATCTCCTCTTCCTCATGTTACTTCAAAATAACTTTGAAGTGACCATTCTGAACTTTATCAGTGTTAGCAATTTATTTACTAATTTAAAGGGGGAAATCTTACAGAAAAAAATATGGACCATGCTACTTATGTGACCCTCCATGTACAGGGATAGTATTGAAATATTCTGGTAAATCTATTTCAGATACTTTAAGTGAATTGCCATTGATCCAAGGATTAAATCCTGTGAATAGGACATTATATCATTGAAACTGGTTTGTCAGTTTGATTTTTGTGCTTTGGGGATAATTACCGTTTCAGCTATTAACCCGTTAAATTCTATACACCATTTTCTAAAACTGAATAATGCACATATCAGTTTGCAGGCAACTTAAATCTCATATTATTTTTTGCCACCTTTATAACATAAGTGGGATGTCCAAAGCTATAATGAGACAAACCAGGTTTGCTTTAAATAGCGTTGTTCTTGTAAACCTGCAGTTATATGTAGTATTTAGTTATACTGAATATTCCAGTTACTATAGTGTGAAAACCTTACAAAATATGTGCAAATGTTCCTTCAGTTTTAATACCTCAAACTGTTTTTTGCACTTCAGGGGTAAGGTCTGATGACATGTAAAAGATGATTGTTCAATAAAATAATTAAGTGATATCTTTAAAACAGTGATTTTTTTGTTTGTTTTTTATTTTTTTTTGTTTTTAAGATATATCTCCATCCTACTCTCACCATTCTATTCCTACTTTCACAAACATTAAGAAAGGTTAAACTTAAAATAAGCTGCCTAATGCAACAGGGAAGGGCAGTAGCTCTAGGCCAGATGAAGACTGCCCTCTCCACGCTGAACTTCCACAGCCCTGTGTTGGGAGCATATTCATGAGATCAGCTGAGGGTACAGAAGTCCTTTACCTTGCGTCTGAGCTCTGACTAAAACTGAGCCTACGATTTTTAAAACTTTGAGGGGAAAGTAAAAACTGGAAAGACAGGAGCTCAGCTTCTGCCCAGAGTTGCATAGTCTCTCATGACAGTTCCGTCAGGATCTGGCTGCCACCCCTTGTTTTGGAATATGACAAAGAGTTGAGGAGAAATCCTTTTCCTCACTCAGGGAGAATCCAATCTTACAGAACTGAGTACTAGTCTGGGTCCTCAAGTATTGGCACTTAGCTTTGGGAGAATGACAGACACGATGGTCCACGAAGGGGCGTTGTTAGCTGTGGAAAATGTAAGGCAGTGAACTTCTAGAAGTGAGAAAAGAGCAGGAGAAGAAGTATATGGGAGACATTTGTTTGTGAACACACACACGGTGTAGTTTGAAGGATTCTCAGAGCACTTGGCAGGAGAGAACTGTAACAGGATGGAGAGCCTTCTGTCAAGATGATAGAGGCTATTAGGCTAGCACACATTTGCTTTCATTTTATATTTATAAGGAAAACAGCAAGCTGACCATAGATCAATTGCTTTTGAAAATGAAGTTCCTCAATTATTTACAAGCGGGGAGACATTTAATACAAAACAATCCAAATTTGTAATTTAGGAAAGTATATACTTGGGTAGTAAACAAAATAAGTACCAGGATTGGCTGGTGTCTTAGGGTTCCCCAGAGAAAAAGAACTAATAGGATGTATGCATATAAAGAGATTTATTTTAAGGAATTAGCTTTCATTATTATGGAGGCTGACAAGTCCCAAGATCTGCAGTGGGCAAGCTGGAGACACAGGAGAGCTGGTGATGTGTTTCCAGACTGAGAGCCAGCAGGCGCAAGCCCCAGAAGAGCTCTTATTTCAGTTCTAGTCCAAAGGAAGGACTAAACCAGTGTCCCAGTTGGAAAGGCAGTCAGGCAGGAGGAATTTCTCGTAGTCATGGGAGAGTTAGACTTTTTGTTCTATTCTGATTTTCAACTGAATAAATAGGGTCCACTCACATTAGAGAGGGCAATCTGCTTTACTCATGTATTCAAATGTTAGGTCTCATCCAGAAACATCCTACAGACACACCCAGAATAATGTTTGACCAAATGTCTGGGCAACCCGTGGCCCAGTCAAGCTGACACAAAATGAACCATCACAGCTGGTAAACTTGCAGACACACCATTATTATGTGTCACACTACTGAAATATAAAACGTCCTAATGAACCCAGCCACATTAAGGGAATGAATAAATAAAAATATTACAAAATTTGATAATCTCCTCTTGAAATTACTTTGAAATATTTAATGTCTGGAGGTAAGGGCTTGTGAGCAGAGGGTCCTCTTTTATATTAGCTAAAAATATGGATCAAACAGAGAAAAGACAGGGCTATGAGTGGGTGGGCAGTGATGTGCTTGGAAATTATGCTGCATTATCTCTCCTTATCATGAGAAAAAGGGCAGAAGGAGGCCTGGCATCAAAGTACTGACTGGACCTACATCCTGCAGGGTTGGTATTGAGGGGGCGGGTGGCCAAGGAGTGGAGTGAGTGATGTCATCAGCAGTGACAACAGGCCAGAAGCAGTGAAAAGCATAAAACAGCAAAGCAGAGATAATAGGGGGCAAATGAAACAAGGCAAGTGTTGAACCCTGGGAGGTGAGGCAGCTTCTCAGAGGGCATGAGTTCACTGGTAGAAGACAAAAACAAATCTCTGGTAGCTGTTACCCATGTTTATCATGATGGTGACTCGTCTCCTCCAGAGACTCAAAGGAAGTGGGAACTGGACAAATATAAGTTATACTTTCATGTTTGTGAGAATATCTTGCCTGATCTTTACAAATTTGAATAATACTGGAGAACTAAAATTGTCTTGATTAATACCACTTTTTGCTGAGATAGCAAGGAGAGAATTGGTTTGGGTACTAGACACAATATTTGGAAATCTCTGTTCAATAAACTACACTTAAAAAATGCTTTGTATTCTTGGCGAAGTGAAATTGAGAACTCAGATTGTTATCTGCATAGTTCAAACCTCTAATTCCCTTTTGCCTCAAGTATCTGTATATTTTTTGTTTTACTTAAATTGCCAACATAATTATCTCAATTTTCCCTTTCATTTTCTATGTTGAAAAGAGAAGTGACATCATTATATGGAGGTTTAGTCAAAGGGAACTTGGATCAAATGTTGAGGTTAGTTTTCATCAGGAGCATAGCTGTATTAGCAATGCCCAAAGCACAACCTATTACTGAATAATCCTGCTCGTTTGGCTAATCAACTAACACTGGAAGATCCTGGGAGAGTTTGGGTTTGACAATTTCACGCAACTCTGACTCAAAGTTACACAGGTCCTGAAGCCATTTCTCCCTTTGCGTGTAGTTTTCTAACTTTATAAATTATTTACCACTTGGGGATTGGAACTGATTTTATTTTAAAAGCTATTGTTTTGCTAACATATATTTTGTTGTTCATAAAATGAGACGGCAGAATGCCCACTGAGAGAGAATTGAACCCAGTTATTTCTCTTAAATTCTATAAAGATAAATCACAATTAGTTTTTGCATCACCCTCACTCTCAAAAATGCAATATGGAACACGGGTGATTCACTATCTCATTAAAAGATTTATCAAAACTTTAATGCTTTCTTTCCAGTTTGTCAATGGATCCATAACAAGAATTTCTCTTATTTCACACTTCACCATCCCTGGTCTGTAGCCCTTGTCTTGTGGTCCAAAATGGAGAAAGGTCCAAAAACAGAGGCAAAGGACATACACACTCGTCAATAGTTTAAGGAAATTTCCTGGAAGCTGCCACAGGAGACTTTCTCTCATTATTTAACTTTCCAGAACTTAGTCCCATCATCACACTACCAGCACGGGTGTCTCAGAAATGTACTGTGGGTGTCCATACGCCCAGCTATCATCAGAGGATCTGACTTAAACCTATGTTACTCAAGTCATGTCATCATTTACTCACAGCTTTAAAACATGAGATGCATTGATTTATGTACAAGGATGTTTATCACTATTATTTTTAATAAAAAATATTAGATGCCACTTAAATGTTTCCAAATGCAGAATTCTTAGATGTATTATGGTCCTTTGCTGTGCTATAATGATATGTAAACACTAAAGTCAGTTATAAAAAGCCTTTACCCAAATGGAAGATGCTTATGCTATAACATGAAAAGAAAAAAGCAGAATACAGAACTGTATATATAATATGAGCTCACACAGAAAAAAGACACGAAGGAAACTGATAGAAAAGTTAACTATGGTCAGTTAGGAAAAATAATTGGTTTTGATATTAATCTTCTTATACTACTACTCTCTAGAATGTTTTCTTTTCTTTTTTCTTTTCCTTTTTTTTTTGTTTTGAGAAAGTATCCAGATAATTTAAATGAGAAAGTAATTTTAGTGGTCTGGTAATTTGGAAGTTGAGGAAAGTGTTTTGTCTATATTATTGACATAATTGCATCAATTCTCAACTTTATTTCATCTACTAAAAAAAAAAAATTCTTTGCACTTAATCTAATGAGCATGTAGGAAGAAAACAAAAATCCAAACCTTTCTGAGAGACAGTGGAAATGCAACTGCTTTATTTATTCCAAAGCAATTCTAACATTTTATTCAACATGCAAATGGTCTGCAATGCACTTAAGATTATACAATGGCAGACACTAAGCAGATTTGGGGAACTCTGGATTCTATTGACAGCAACGAATGAGCTATCCGACTCGCTGTTTTTCATTTGTGCATTTGTTTTTCCCATATCACTAGCATTCATTATGGTCACACAGCCAGTCTCACACTCAAACCGAGTTTACCCTCTGGGAAATGCTGAAAAGCATTATCATCTTCATTATTGTCATCAGGGAAAATTATGTTCGTCCATGCTCTCTGGAGTTGATGGCTGGAATGTTTGAAAACAACATCTAGGCATTTTCCCTCTCACCCTGAGGAAAAAAAATACATACCAGTGTTATTTTTTTTTTTATTTTACTAATAATCTGTTTTTCCTTTGCCCTTTAGAGTTGACAAAAGCTGCATGTAATGAATGCTATTTGTACATAAAGGCAATCTCCAGAATAAGTATAATGTCACTGCCTGGCATATGAAACAGATACAGAAATTCTCCAGATCAGCCCCTTTAGTTGAACACTACTCATATTTTGAAGTAAACAAATAACCATTTCCTGTGCATTTTCGCCTCACCCCATCACCTCATCAGAACAGTGATAATTGCTTTGGAGACTCTTGGTATTCCCTCCATGCCCCACTCAGTATCCCTTGGAAAGGGTGGTCAGGACTCCATTGGAAATACAGCTATAAGGTCCAAATTCCTCCAGGTTTGAGGAGAAAGGTTGTAGCAGCTTTCCTGCGCTAATTCATGAACTTTTTTTAAAAAAAATTTATTTATTTTATTTATTTTTGGCTGTGTTGGGTCTTCGTTTCTGTGAGAGGGCTTTCTCTAGTTGCGGTGAGCGGGGGCCACTCTTCATCGCGGTGCGCGGGCCTCTCACTATCGTGGCCTCTCGTTGCGGAGCACAAGCTCCAGACGCGCAGGCTCAGTAGTTGTGGCTCACGGGCTTAGCTGCTCCGCGGCATGTGGGATCTTCCCAGACCAGGGCTCGAACCCGTGTCCCCTGCATTAGCAGGCAGATTCTCAACCACTGCGCCACCAGGGAAGCCCCCATGAATTCTTTTGAGTTAAATTTTTTCCTCAAAAAGGGATCTTTCCTCAAAATGGCAACCAGTGTAAGTAACTTTGTACATACCCAGAGGGTTTGAAATAATGCCTTGAGGACTGTGTGGTTTTTCCTAAATTGTCAACTATAGAGTTCAAAGGGATCACATTTTGCCTCAGCTTAAGACCAACACTTTTCTTTCTTTAAATAGGATTAAGAGAATCACGGAGCCCTGCGGGCGCGGGGTGGGGCCGCCCTGGCGCGGGGCATGCTGGGACCAGCGCCCGGGTTGCTGGGAAGGGGGCGGAGCGCGGCTGTTCTGGAGCGTCTAGAGGGAGTAGTAGCTGTGAGGGACGGGTTCCTCACGAGAACGACATGTTCACGGACGCCAAGGAGTCAAGCACCGTGTTGGAGCTGAAGCGCATTGTCGAGGACATCCTCGGGCGGTCGCTGGACGAGCAGCGAGCGGCTGTACAAGGACGACAAGCTTCTGGACGACGGTAAGACATTGGGCGAGTGTGGCTTCACCAGCCAGACAGCAGGGCCTCAGGCCCCAGCCACTGTGGGACTAGACTTCCGAGCAGATGAAGCATTTGAGGCCCTGCGCATCGAGCCCTTCTCCAACCCACCCGAGCTGCTGCATGTGATGAAGCCGCAGGACTCAGGAAGCAGCCCCAATGAACAAGATGTGCAGTGAGAGACCCTCCCCCCACTGCCCCTTCCCCCCCCTTAAAAGATATTTGGGTGTCCAAAAAAGAAAAAAGAGAGAGGTTATTCTCTTAATCCCATCTGAAGAAAGAAAAATGTGTTATCATGTTTCGCTCTTCAGTTTAAATGACTTCTCCCAATATCTGAACTCTGTGCTAACTCTAAATGGAAGCCAAGAAGCAAAGAATAATGTGCTGTTTTAAATGTAAATGGAAGATAAGATGTTGAGGGTAAATTTTAAAACCACACCAAGATACATGTATTCTCCTCTCACATTTAAATAATGCTCACATTAAATAATTGTTCCAAAGGAACTGTCAATTGAAAGTCAGTTATAGCTTTCCCTAGCTGAGCTCTGACAACTAGAAAAGTCTAAGGCTCACAGTGAAGTTATGAAAATAATTTTTTAAAAAACTCATTTGCAAAACATGAGCAAAACCTTATTTCTATCTGATATTGGCAGAAAAATGAACAAGTTCTACAGTATTGATTAGGTGACGCTTTCTAGATTATATTGATTATGCAGGGCTAGCCCAGGGAATCTAAACCACGTAGGACGAAATTGAGTTTTGAGGACCTGTGCATAAATTTCAAAGGTATAGGCATTATTGTTTTTAACTTTTATCTTAGATATCATCTTTATTTGTGCTTTCTATGCTCTGGGAAAATGTGGAACTGACTATGAAATGCAGAAGCTCTGCAAATCAGTACCTAGAGCTTCCTGGGGGCCTTGAAGTCAAGGAATTTGAGCACATTGCTTGTAAAACAGGTTGCTCATTCCTGCGAGCTGATATATTATGGCTGGCGTTGGTTTGGAGTAAGAGAAATAAATTGGAAACTTACAATAACTCTAGAACCCTAGTCCTGGATGTATGATCCCCTGACCCTCACCATCAGTCTTACCCAGTAACTTGTTAGAAATGCAGTTTCTCAGAACCCAGTCCAGATCTACTCAATCAGAAACTGTGGGGGTGGAGTCCCCTTTTTTCTGTTTAGCAAGCCCTCCAGTTGATTCTGCTGCATGCTAAAGTTTGAGAACCACTGCTCTGGAATAAGACTGAAGGCAGTTCCAGAAAGCTGAAAAGAGATCACCATAGATATATGGAAGTATCTGTATATCCCCAAACAGAAAGAAGGAGCCATACTACCTAGTGTCTAGAGCTGGAAATACACCTCTATTATGAAATCCTCTATTATGTATAGCATTTTGACCCAAATGGTTACACTTATCCATCATTTATGATCACCAGGGCTGATTCAGCTGACCTGGCTGGGCAGTGGTGTACTTTCTCCCTCATTTCTCCTTGTTTATTATCTATGTTTAGTATTTTATATGCTTAGTGAAGGGATGAACGTTCCAGATCGAGAAAGATGGTTCTTTGGTCAAAGACATGAACATCCCTGAATTCCTCTGTACTATATTCCTTAAGGACAGAGTGCTCCAGGACATGGAAGATTTCTGTGGTCTAGATTGTGTAGATTTGGTCTCTAGAAATATTATATATAGAAAAACCCTGTGCTTTGGAGTCAAAAAGACTTGATTTGAATCAGTTGTCACTTGTGAGGTGTATGACCTTGAGGAAGTCATTTAGCTTCTTTGAACTTCAGCTTCCTTATCTATGAAGTGAAGATTCTCATACCAACTTTTGGGGTTAATTTGAGGACTAGGGATAATCTGTGGAAAGGCCTGGCACTTGGTAGATATTAGAGCTTCCACTTATCCTGATTTCCTCACTGTTGCACCTGTTCTTGGCCGTTATCGTGATTTCTGACTTAATTTTGTTTCTACATAGTGTGGTGGGAGGTTAAGAGCATGGACTGTGGGTCAGCATACCTGGGTTTGAATCCCAGCTCTGAAATATATTTTGTGTTTTCCTCATGTGTTCAATGTGAAAAATACTACTACTTACCTTCACAAGTTGTTCTAAGGAATAAATGAGTATAAGGTGCTTCTCAAATGACTGACAGAGAGTAAGCATGCCATTAATGTTAGCTATTACTGTTAACCTCATTCCTCAGCCCTGTTGTAACTTCACTTTTCTTCCTTATCCTACTTGTGCCCTAAAAATAGTACTTTAGTGGAAAAAAATCATCTACTCACCCATTCATTCAGCAAATATCTTTGAAGATCTCCTATGTGAAAGGACTTGAGCATGGGTAGATCTCTGCCTCAGGTTTTTGAAGACAGATTTCATTTACCACTTCTACTCCAAGTTAGTTTCCTAATCTGTAAAACAGGGATAATAATAATTCTTTCTGTATCCATGTTAGAGTGTTGTAAATAAAATGAGATAGTAAATGAGATTCCAAAAACTGAAATGAGAAGCCTCAAGACCTTACACATATAATCAAACTATAAACACCTTCCCAAATAGCATAGAGTCAAGGTAGAGGAGTACAACTACTGCTCCTCCTTTCCAAACACATCCCCCAGCTTCTTATTTGTATTTTCTTTAGCAGCCTTCATGCTCTTAGTAGGATGAGATGAGTGAGAAGAACAAACTATTTAACAAGTATGAAATAAGTAGAAGGACCAAGTTCAGAAGGTTTTCCTCTTTTTCAAAAACTTAAAGCTCTAGACACTACTGTAAATGTGTTGTATATTACCAAATTTATTTGTTGGAAAGAATGTTTATCTACCACCAAGATTACACTCTGAAAACAAGAACTCGATTTTTGAGCACTGAATGATATTAGAGGTTCAGGCTGCTGAACTGCAGGTTACTACAGATCCATTTTGGAGCCAAGGAACCTGGCAGTAATAGGGTCCCCTTCTCCATCAGGGTTGTGATGATAGGGTCTTAAGTTTGTCTTGCTACTTCTCAGACTCATTGCCTCTGGACCTCTGGGAACTCCCTGGACATCTGTGTGTCCATCAGGCTGCCCTCTTTCCTGTTATTTGTCACCTCTCATGACTGGACTTCAGTTCTAATCCCTGACTTGTTCTTCACTTTCCTGACAGCCTGCACAGCGCTTTTCTCTGCCTCTACTCCTATCAGTTGCTACCAGGTCCTGTCCTGCTATAAACTAGAATTGTGAGCTGCAGTGCTCCTGACCAAAGGTGTCACCAGTATTGGAAGATTCCTCTTTGGGGTCTCTTCTCCCCCATGGAATTTTACACCAGCCCAGATCACGTCTAAGTCTGACCCAGGCTTGATTTTTAATTTTAGATGGTTGACCTCCTCCAGGGGAGCCAGTGCATGTGGATTCTTAACCGTGCTTACTTCTCTTACGCTATAGTCTGCTGAGCAGTCTCAGAATCTTACAGCCGGGATCATGTGCGTCAAGACAGGGAATCTATTGAGGAGAAAAAGAGTCATTTCAAACTTCCCTAGACAGCAATTTAAGTGACCCAGTCCATTCAAATCATAAAATTTCTAAGAAGGCAAGCAGAAATATTGTTAATTAAATGTTTAATCTTTATTATAACTAGCATATTAATTTTAAGTAGTTTTAATTTGTATTATAGCACAATTTTATTTATGTGCAGCATGTAGCCTTTATAGAGTAGAGTGCCCTCTTGTATAATCAGTGTGTATAGGATATTTATGCTCATTTTATTGGACTCTCAGCAGAATTTTAGTATTAAATATATGGAAGAATTTTATGCTTTTTTTTATGATATCATTGGCCTAAGCTAGCCTTGCTTTTATGCCAAGTCTCTTTCCAAGAACACAGCTCTCAATTTCAACATTATTTCTCTGGGAAAAATACATAAATACACTGTCTTTCATGAACATTTGCTTGTCTGTAATTTCAGTAAACCTAACGCACAGAGACCTAGGTTTTCTTCTTTCTGTTGGAACTTTTTTTCCTTTGGTACAATGATTTCCCTTCAGGTCATGTGATTATGCTATGTGGTGGTTGAGCCTTTTACTATGAGTGAAGCATTCATTTCCTTGAGTCACAAAATTCTCAGGAAACTAAAGTTCTTAAAAATGCATGTAAGTGTGTGGGAGTGGGGGGGGGGGCTGTATATATAAATGTAATACAACCAAGAAAAGAATCCTTAATTAGAAAACAATTTCTATTTAAAAGAAGGCTTTTGAAATAGAAAATAAAAGTTGATTTAACCCATATCTGTCTTTTATTGTTAGTACTTATTCTCTCAGTGTATTTTAATTCACAGCCTTGTTCAGAGACCTAGATTTTATATGGCCAGTGAGGCCTGAAAACCCTCTTCCTGGTCATCTGGAACAAGATGGAATCTGACAGATGCAGCTGCAGTGCATAATATCCTCAACAACACTGAACATCTGGTGGTCGATAACAAAGTAAGTTGTACCCAGGGTCTCAGGTAATATGCAAAGCAGTAAGAATTGGTTTTATGTTAGAAAGAATGTTGAACAAGAAGCTGGGAGACTGACATTCACTTTGGCAAATCATAATCTCTCTAAACTTCTATTAGATTCCGTACTGTGCTTTATTAATTTCCTGTAAGAAATGCAACTGGCATTTTTTCTGCTTCATGCATCAAACTACTTTAATATATTAACATTTTAATAAAAATAGTATAATTACATGTGGAAACATATGCATTGCAACTTTAAGTTGTCTGTGCTTGGAGAGAGCAACTGTTAAGCCTAACCATGAAGACTTAGGTTAAGCCAGCAATAAATGTAATTTGATATTTTAAAACTCCCATCTTCAGACTTTATGGAATAAAATATACATGCTAGAATAATAAGATCTCATAAACAGCAAATACCTAATCATCTTTTGTTTGTAATTGAAAGCTTTTAATTTTATGCCAGTTGTCGTCATTATATATTGTAAGATGCAAATCCTCACAACCATCTTTTTCTACTATTGAAAAGTCTTATAAATTTAGAGACTATTTCATTTCATCCATGCTGTGTTCATTTCAATCCGGAGTAAGCAAACACTTCACATGCACACAGTGAATCTCTTATAGTCCCATTTTAAGGTTGTCAAGTATTCTGATTTCAATCCCATTTGATCAATTTAAATTGCAATTTAAATGGTTAGATTCTACCATTAGATTTTAATTACCTTCAATTCTATCAGAGTGGGTTCCAACCCTTTGTGGCAGATTCATTTCCTGCTCAACCAAAATGACAATACTCTTTAAATAGGCTTTTCCCTGCTGCTAGTGCTTTCTTTCTGTGGAGAGAAAGCGTTTTAACGCATACTGTTGTTTATTTCCTCTCTTACTCCAGGACAAATTTATGTATAAAATAAGTAACACGCCATACAAAGGAAAGACAAGATGAGAAACATGATAATATTTACTTTGTGAAAAAAGATGCTCATCATTTCTTTAATATATGTAACTGAGTGGATTTGTCATTTTAACTAGGAACTGTAAACGCTCATAATAATATGACTCTCCACCTTTAAACCTTCCTTTGCCTAGGTCATTTCAAATACAGCCTCTCTCTAGAGAATGTAATTGTGTAATTAAATGAAATGCATAGAGAAGAATAAATCCTTACTTACTGGCCTGTGATTTCAAGCACAGCATAGAATAAAATCATAGAGAATCCATCTGAAGTGTACACATGTACACTTATATAAAAATCACATTGTAAAAGATGTAACAATAGAAAGTTTCATTCTTATTTTTGATGCTATCACCGGGTACTTCTGGACAAGTCATTAATTGCTTCATGCCATCAAGGGCCACTTAGTGGATTAAAGCAGTAACCTTCTGAGTTGTCCCACTGGCCAGAAAGATTTAGGTTAGGCTCCAGAAGAAACCCCCACAATAGTTTATACAGGAGTGCTGAAAGTCGAACATGTTGGAAATTACTTTGTGACTGCATGTAATAACTTTGGGAATACAGATACTGTCATATGTGAATAGGTGGTTAAAGGAAAATGGTTTTCTTTCCTTGACACTTGAGGATTTTCCATGTAACAACATCCAGAAGTGAAGGTGACTCTGTTATGATGCTACAGCATTTTGGCAGAAAGCTTCCCACTTTTTGTACACCCTTTTAATTAAAATCTAGTGTGGCAAGAGATTGCCAGTTTCTTTAAATGGGATCTGTTGCCTTTATAATCGATTCTGACAAGGCTCCCAGCTCATTTTTAAAAGAAAGTACTGTTTATTCTTGAATCAAATAATGAATAACCTAAAAAAAGTCAAATTAAGTTCTTTATAAGATCTGCATATCTTACATAGGTTATGCGGATATAAACAGTTTGCTTCTATGCCTGTCACTGACCAGTATTATGGAAGTTACTACAAGCTAAAGTGGTTGACAGCTTTGGATTCAGACAAGTCTTGGCTCTGCCACTTGCCAGCTATGTGATGGACAAACTTCTTAATATTCCCTAAACCTCAGCTTTCTCATCTATGAAATGGGGTGACCACATATAGCTGTGAGAATTAAATGAGATCATCTAATATAAATTTTTAGCACAGGATCTAAGACTTAGGATGTCCTCAATACATTGTTGGTGGTGATGGTGGTGAATAGCTCTCAACTCAGACCGAAGTCCTTTGATAGTTTTCCCATTGTCCATATTCAGGCAGTAGTCAGATCCTTCAGTTCAACCTCTGTCTCGTATCTGTGCTTTATTTTTAGTCCTACCTTTCTGCCCTATATCAGCCTGTATTCAAACGAGAATGTATGCGAGAGTGAAAGAACTTTGTAAATTCTAACACACTAAAGAATTATTGGTTATTTTTAATATTTTACTGAAACTTACCAGAACTATAGTAATTTATTAACTGGTATAATTCACTACACATTCTAATCCATTCTTAACAGTGCTGCTGTAGGTACATTTTAAAGCATTTCTTTTTAGATCACTCCCTTCCTCAAATACTTTCTATCACCCGTAGGCGTGATGGACAACAATCTACCAAAAGTGGGTCATTGTCTCTCTTTATAACCTTGTCTTCAGACATTTCCCCTAAAATGCTACTAATACTCTGCTCTCCAGCACTTCAGAAGATGTCCTCCTCTAAATTTGTTCTAACATTGCCTTATGTGAATAGTTAACTTTTATTAAGTTAATTATTTTTAAAGATTTACATTTATTGAGGTATAATTGAGATATAACATTATATTCATTGGTGAATACTTAGGTTGTTTCCATATCTTGGCTATTGTAAATAATGCTTCGGTGAACATGGGGGTGCATATATCTTTTTGAGTTAGTGTTTTCATTTTCTTTCAATAAATACCCAGAAGTGGAATAGCTGGATCATATGGTAATTACATTTAAAATTTTTTAAGGAACCTCCATGCTGTTTTCCATAGTGGCTGCACCAATTTACATTCCATTATATACATACTAGTTAATTCTTTAATTGGATAAATATTGGTTAAAAAATGTTTGCATGCTTTCTCTCTGTATTGAATGGTCTGTTACTCTTGTGACTACTTAAATTCCTGTCCTCTGAGGCTCTACTTAAAATTTGTTGTTGTTGTTTTTTTAATTTAGCTTTCTTGGATCTCCCAGGTGGGAATCAACCTCTCCCTAACCTGTTCTCCATTTTCTAGGCTGTATTCATGTTCACCCTTTTATCTTAGTTTGCCATTTACAACTTAATCTTAGAAGTCTGGAGGGCAAGGACTGGGTTGCTATTTTCCCTCAACCCTCCACAATGCCTTGTGGAACATCTTTCACAAGGAAGGTGCTAAATCAGGAGAAAAAGTATTGTCTTTTTCTCTATAGATGTATTTGCTAATACTAAGTTGTAGTAAAGGAATAGAGTAACAAAAGATAGAGCAGCAGCTGAATTTAAAAAAAATCCCCCAAACCCCCAGCGGATAGAGAGATTGGCTTTGATGCTTCCTTCTCTTTTTCCATGTACTCCTCTTAGGCTGTACATTCTTTTGATATTTATTTTAACTGAAATTCGCTAGGATAAAAATGGTGGGTGAAGGTCATGGATGAAAGATGGAGGGAGAACAAAGTTTCTCCCAAAACCAAAGTTCAACTGTGGACTGAGTCTTTGTTCGGAAGTGTTTTACTAAGACCTATGACCATCCTCACCATCATATAGCAACAACAAAAAGCACCTCTATAACTCTGAATTTTTTTTGCCATTTGATGATGACTTGTATTAGCCTGACCTGGTCAGTTTGGTATTCAGAGTAAGGTGAAAATTCATCACAGAACAACACAGCATTTTATCAATGGCCATCCTCCTCATTTTGTGCATCCTATCTCTACCCCAATATTTTGTGGTTCTGTTTAGCCCCAAACTGCGTTTTTGTGTGAGACGTTTGTGAGAAGATTGAAAGATGCAGTTAGAAAATACTTTATTGGCCTTCAACACCACCAATGTGCAGGATTATCAGTGTTTACCACATCTACCAATTAGGCAACATTGAGAGGATCGCTTCAGGCTTCTCAAATCTTCTTTCATCCTTCATGTAAATCACTGTGAACTCTGCAGAAGATGTAATGGGAAGGGTCATTTGGGGACCACAGTATTGATAGCTGTGGGCAAGATACTGTTATAAGTTTCCGTTGTACCTTTCATAGAGTAATTATCTGGATAAATAGCATTGTCCCTTTAAGGATTTTAAAATCCAGCCAGAGCCATTCATCTTTCTAAATACATGAATGAAATTGGTCATCAGCTACAGTTGCATCTCGCCTTATGGACAATAAAAACTAGTCATCTTTTATTGTGAGGAATGTATGATCTTAATAACCCCTGTTTTAAATCCCAGCTTAAATATAAGAATAGATGGACTGAAGGAAAAAGAAAATACACTCATCCTCAAATTAGCAATTATGCTGGGCAAAACAAATAAGTTTGTTGTTGGCAGACTGCCTGACTGACAAACTAAATCAGAGTGGAGAAGGCATTGCCTTTTTTTTCCCATTTGTCAAAATGTTCTTCTGGGTTCCGTGGTTCCTGAAATGGCCGTATGATGATGACTTTCATTCTCCTGATATCACATGAGTCTTGCTTTGCATCAGATTGGGGAGAGAGATGTACTGAGTGCTTTTGTTTCTGTGACCAACTCCTCTCCTTTCATTTAAAGGTGCATTAAACACAGTTTACAGGGATATTCAAATCACACAGGTTTTCCTTTTAAAGTTTTCCACTTGATAAAACAGAGCAACCATATCATAGCTACATTGCTGTTTGTACTGAATCCACTGTTTCAGAAAGATATTGCCTGCAAAATTGCTGCTAGCTATAAAATGAATAAAATGTCAATCCTGCGCTACAAGGTACATGCCAGATGTAGCCATGCTTTTCTGGAAACTATGCCCACCAACAGGAGCTACATGAGAAATTGGCCCTGAGCTCTTTCAGCCTCATAAACAGGACTCTAATTAGAATGCTGATAAATACTTCAACAGCTAGCATACAGAGTAAGCATTCTGTGGTTTAATTTATACAGTTCTTCCAACATTCTCTGGTAGGGAATGATAAACCATACTGCTGATACCAGGCTTTCATGAAAGCAATAATAACGTTAGCCAAACTCCATTTACAAAATAATCTCATTAAACCTCAATCGTGAATATCCCTGAAAATGCTGAACAAGAATAGCTTGGATAAATGCAATTTATAGATACTCATATAAACTTTTATTTCAGTTTTAGATTACTTGACCTCTTATACTTTTACTAAAATGCTTTCTATAACCTGAACTATGGACTGATGTGGGCTTTACCGTCACTCCCTTCTGCCTACTGTTGCTGAGCTACACCAGGCTTTTGCATATTCAGGAATAAGCCCATTTTGGACCAGATACAACAGGTTGATTTTATTTATTTATTTATTTGCATTATATATATATTTTATTGAAGTATAGTTGATGTACAGTATTATATACGTTACAGGTGTACAATATAGTGAGTCAGTTTTTAAAGGTTATACTCCATTCATAGGTGGTATAAAATATTGGCTAAATCCCCTGTGTTGTACAATATATCCTTGTAGCTTATTTTATACCTAATAGTTTGTACCTCTTAATAGCCTACCCCCTCTTACTGCCCCTCCCCCCTTCCCTCTCCCCTCTGGTAACCACCAGTTTGTTCTCTATATCTGTGAGTCTGCTTATTTTGAGTTGTATTCACTAGTTTGCTGTATTTTTTTAGATTACACATATAAGTGATACCATACAGTATTTGCCTTTCTCTGACTTATTTCACTTATTGAAACTTACTTGTGTTAGGCTCTTTCAGGTTGCAAGGAGCAGAAAGATATGAAATTTTCTTTTCATAATATGAGTTTTTGGTCTGGATTCACGTAGAGGAGTCAAGGAAGTGTTGAACAGTCTCAGAAGATACATCATCAGGCCTCATGGAGAACTGGAACTCAGTAAGAATTCAAGCTACTCTAGTGGTCCAACAATAATTCTAGTAATGAATTATGCCCATCCCAGTTTTATACTTTCTGTAATTCTTTCTCTACTTCTGTTACTGCTATCAGTTGGCATCAGGGTACCTTCTTCCATTTACTGACGGTTCCTTCTGTCTCATGGCTCCTGTTTATTGCAAACTCTCCATGTGTCTTTCCTTCTGTGCTACTATACCTTCTGTGTCTCTCTTATTTTTATTCAAGTTTCTCAGGAGAAGGGATCTAATCAGGACAGATAATTATGGTTCAGTATGGAGTACCTACAATGAATAGATGTTCAACTCTAGGACGCATCACAGGCTGTGTAAGTCATTGTAAGGTTGAGTGCCTTTGGTTTAGGGGTCCTTCAACTATAACAAAGATGTTGGGGTGACATGGTCCAAAGCATGGTGACATATATGCATTGGAATTGAGCATCTTTGGTTATGGAGAAGACGCTTGAGCTCTTTTTTAGCTTTTGAAAAAACTTAGGTAATTAATAAAGAAATTGTCAACCAAATTGTTCACCAAAAATACAGCCTATAATTGTTAAATTTAGAACTTCGTTTGCATGAGATTGAGAATAGCTTCAAAAAAAAAAAAACTTAATTTGGCTGTCCTGCCACTCTACAGGAAGTCAGGTATAAGTACCCTAGAATTTTATAACTTAATAATTATAAGGGGATATAAGATGGTCTTACCCAAACCTCCTATTTTGCAGTTGAAGAATAGGCTAAGTAAATGGTCCAAGATCACACAGCTGATTAGTGTCTAGCTGCTGCATTATGAGGGACAGAAAACATTTTTCCTCTAGATTCTGGGTTTTAGAACACTGTGAGCAACACTTCTGCATGCTTACAGGAGAATCCTATTAGTTTCGAGTGATTACTTCACCACTTAAAACCCTTAATCAAAGAAGGGCCACAGAATTCATTTGAGTTACTGACAAATTGCTGAAATAGCTATTTTTCTCCAGATTAAAAATGCTTAAATTCATATATTCCTCCATGTTGTTTATACACACTAAAGAAACTTTAAATTACAATGCCATTTTACATTTTTCAAAGGATGTGATCTTACTGTGAATCACAGCATCAATACAATTCATAATTACTCTTTCTTTTTGGTTTATTTCACGGGCCACATTGAAACTTTGCAAAGATACATGCAAGGCCTTAGGCCAGGAATCAGTAACATTGGAGGATTTCACATACTCTGATTACCCTTTATTATAGACATTGTTATTTATGTGCTCCCAATTACCATTCTGTAATTTTACCTTCCATGGAAAATATATCACATTAAGCCAGCCTTTTAAAGCACAAGAAATTAAATCAAGCTGAGAAATCCTGGGGTATAAATTATGTTCATTTAGGCACTTTCAGGCGCCCAGCTTAAGTGATAGATGTCTTCTTCTCTCAGGTTCACCCTTTTCTCATCCCTATGACAGGCAGCTCAGCTTTCTATTAAATTCCTGGTCCTTGAGAAAACAAAGCCAGCCTTTCTGCTTCGTTTGGAGGGTGCAGTCCTAGAGTGAAGATAAAATCATTTTCCATATCACTAACACCCCAAGCTGAGCAGAGTATGGCTTTGAGGGTAGAAAAGCAAAAGTGGAATCTCAAGGAAAGAAAACAAATACACCTGTTGGAAAATAAAACAAAAACCTCTCTCCCATCAAATGACCACTCTAGCCAACAACAGAGTTTAAAGTGCTTCAGAGAGCCATCCTAAGCTGGCAACAGTGAATTACTGGATTCAAATATATTGTTGGTATACAGTCTCAGAACAATCCTCAGGTCTCAGCTTTGCTCCACTTATGCTCATATTTTCAATAAGTTATGGCCAACAATCACCTAATATGTTTTGACTGTCAAACTTTTATGCAGTTGGTAATGATCCTTCCAGAATGGTTTCTGTAGCCAGTGAAGCTTTCACCCATAAACCATAGACTCAGGAAGGAAACAGGGAGTGACTAAGGCATTTTGTGTTTGCATTTGTATTCATTTGTATACAGACCCATAATTCCTAACGGTGCATCCTTTCATTCTCTAAATGTCACTCTTAAATGATAAGGTAATGGTTCTGAATAACACCAAGGATTTAAAAATAAAACTCTTGTCCTTGTTAAATCTTGGGCTATGATTATATCAACTATAGCCAGTTAAGACAAAGACATGGGGTTGGTAAGTCCCAAACCTAGGGACTCCTCCTACTTAACCTTATAATAAAAAAGATTGTAATATTCAGCAGATGTAGCACAGTTCATCAGTGGGTAATTCAGTAAAGCTGTTCTTATCAGGGAAGTTAAGGATGTGATCATTGTTAGTGGACCCCAACTATGGGGTATCTGGAACCAGGATTTATGAACAAGAATCCAGCCTCAGGAAGATGGAGCGTAACTGGCAGGATTGTTCAAAGGGAAAGGGGCAGAGGAGTGGATTGGGGTAGTGGTTGCAATAATAATAACACCAGCAGCAGTGATCACAGGCATAGTTAAAGCTCTTACTATATACCAGGTGCTTTGCTAAACACTCTTCCGTGAACTAGCTCATTTATTTATTACAGTAATTCTGTAGGTTTGTTATTTTCCTTCTAAAAGTAAGGAAACTGATGTTTAGAGAAGGAACTTGACCAAAGTCCCACTGCTTATTTGTGTTTTTACCTACCGTTTCAGATAGGCTCTGTTTGCCCCTTGGATCCTTCTCCACCTTGATCTTTACCCTAAGAGACTGACAGGAGGAGAATAGAGGGAAATTGGAGAGAAGTAGGGAAGAAAGTGAAGTCAAAGTATTTTTCCCCCAGGTCCCTCCCTATAGGGTCATGTCAGGCTGCTTGTGTCCCTTGTCACCGAGCATCTGATATTAGAGCACATGGGGACACAGTGTCTAGCAATGTGAGATGCCCAGTTGTCATACTCTAGAAAGGGTTCAAAGAGAGCTGAACAACAAGGGGTGCAGAAACCCAGAATGTGGGGCAGGAACTTAGATCTCCTTTGCCTATGATCACAGACCTGGGTGGACTGGATCTGCCTGCAGGGTGAGTCAGCTAGCTTCATCTGTGATGTCAGGAGAGCACCACCGACTCAGGCAAGGCTCAGGAGCGATTAGGCTTCTCTTGACATTGTGTGAGTTTGACTTTCTACCTGCTGGGAAACATTTTTTTATCTTATTAGTTGTTCTTTTATCTAATTGTTGTTATGACATCATGATACAGTGGGGCTTCCCTTAGGAACTTTGAAGTGAGGAAAATCTAATTGCCCTCCCTGCTCTAAGAGTAAAATTTTAATGTCAATTGAGCTGAGAAACGCACAAAGCTGCCAAAGAGGGAAACTAGCTCCTAGGTCTGCAAGACTTGATAGTAACTCATTGAAGTATATAAATACCAATTAAAAACAATGAATCTATGGAAAGAGGGCATTAACAGTCTCCAGGACAAAGAAAAAGGAGAGTTAGGAAGGTAAATGGAGACTAGATCCATGTTGGCACAGTCTGGTAAGTGGAAAAAAGATCTTTGGCCAATGATTTTGACTATTCCTTCTGTCCAGACTTTCCTTATAGGAGATGGTGGCTTTATATGAATATACAAGTTTTCAATTGTATTCTCATTCAGGAACCTTTTGATTATAATTGGACTTCTCATATGTTTTGTCTTTAGGGAAATAGTGTGCCAGCTAGAATTGAGAAACTGAATCAAGTAGATTTTATACTAAAATAAATCACTCGTCACTCTGGTTTTATTTATCAGTTTTGTGAGTTCAGTTAATGTACGTCTGCATCTGAGAGATCACTGTATGTGTGCTGACAAACAAGGCTTCACTGTCTCCAAGATGAAGGGCCAGGGGCTGCCATGGGAAAATTATTAAGCTAATCTCATCCCACAAAGCATTTTGGGAGGAGAACAAGTTGGTTTACCACAGGGGACCCCTCCCCCTCTACGGTAATCTGGGCTTTGGTTATTTATTTATTTATTTTTAAAGGTGTTGAGTATCCCTAAAGGCACTTTGCTTTGTACTGGCAACATAGTGGTGTTCAAGACACAGTCCTGGCTGTCAAAGACCTTAGGGTCTAGTGAGATCACAAGCATGCAAGGCCTCTTCTGTCCTAACTTCTGCCTGACTGAGACTGCGAACACTAAGGACAATTTAGATGTATAAGGTGCTCTGGGACCCTGTGTGGATAAGTTGCGAAGACAGGAGGAACATCTCTTGGTTCATAAAAATACTTGGTTGCCAAGCTTCTGATATGGTAGGAGTATCTACAGTTTTGTAGGATCCAAGATTTACCCCTGCCTGCTCCCTTGGATTTGAATGTTCAGAGCTTGCCAGGTATCCTGGGCCACCCTCACCTGGCACTGGGACTCAGTTCCCACCTTGCTCCTTGCCACAGGTGAGCACGCCTGCCTTCTCCTGTCCACAGGACAGAGTAGATCCACAGATATTCTTTTTCCTGGAAGGAAGGCCAGATAATATTCTAAACATCCTATCAACTATTATGACTGTTGATATATAAACATTAAAAAATCATTCTTTCCCTTGGTTAATGATTCCATTCATTAATTCATCCATTTGTTCAATCTATGTCCTTTGAACAAGTGCTATATGCAAGGCTCACCGTTCTTTCATTTTACTGCTTCATTCTAGAAAAAGAGATAAGCCACATCTTATTATTGTATGTAAGATATTTATACAGATTTCTTGTGGGAACATTGGAACATTAGGAGCTTTGTGTGGTAGGTGGTATTGAGATAGATCTTGAAGTGTAAAATATGCTTTTACAGGCAGAGACAGCAAAGACTCAGGACAAGGCAACTGTAGTCATGGGGAAGAGGAAAGAATGCTGTTTTTGAAATCCAATTGACCTCCTAGCCCAGCTCTGCCAATTGTCATATCTTTGACCCTAGAGAAGTCAATTTATCTCTTTCAAGCTTCCATTTTTTTCTCATGAGCAAAATGGTATAAAAATACCCACCTTCACACAGTTGTGAGGATTATGTGTAATGATATATGTTGAAGTTTTCTGTAAACTTTAAGTGCTATGTAATGGTGGGATTTTGTTCACACACAGTTCATGAAAGAAAAACTCAAAGGACTCACGTGATGTGTTCTAGGAATTGCAGGTGTTTTGGCCATGAATTCTGTTGAGGTATTTAGGCTCGTTCTCATTTGAGTGACCCTAGAAAACGGTTACCTTTTTTTTTTCCCAATTACTCAGCTGGAAAATGGGAATGCTAATTTCCACTTACCGGTGTTACAGAGACACTGTGATTACTAAAATTAGATTATATTATAAAATGCAATGAGCATTTGGAAGTGAAGAGCTAATGTAAATAAGCTCAACTGAGTACATGTTTCAGCAAAGAAATATCATGCTAAAGAGATTTCTTTTAATGTGATACTGTTCTCCTTTACTAGGAAAACAGGATTTGTGACAAAGCTCTTGAAATGATGGCAGACTAAGTAAATGCATTAAAATTTGATCTATAGCAGGTGACTGTCTCCTTTTAAAAATTGTCAGCTTGGTTTTAAAAACTTGCAATATTCCAGTACTTGATTTTGGTTAATTACCACCAGAGCCATTTGGGGGTTTGGGCACGAATTTCATTTTAATAAACAACATCGGCCTAATTTGGAAATGACTTTTATTTCAAAACTGAATTCCTAATGTAAATGTCTGAAAGAATCCTCTATAAAACAACACGGGGGCACCGTAAAGATGGTGGAGGAGTAAGACATGGAGATCACCTTCCTCCCCACAAATGCATCAAAAATACATCTGCATGTGGAACAACTCCTACAGAACACCTGCTGAACGCTGGCAGAAGACCTCAGACTTCCCAAAAGGCAAGAGGGTGGAAGGGAGATGCAAGAGGGAGGGGATATGGGGATATATATATACATATAGCTGATTCACTTTGTTATACAGCAGAAACTAACACAACATTGTAAAGTAATTATACTCTAATAAAGATGTTAAAAAAAAAAAAACAACACATACACAGGAGTTATGTCTTTGTAATGTAAACACAGCCTAAAATTGCAATAAAGATACAAGAATTTTGGAACAAACTTTTGTAAATGATTGCATAATTCCTAATGTTTCATGCATAATTCCTAATGCTTCATCCCTTTGTTTTCCAAATGCTGCCTTTATATTCTGCTTAATCATTTCTCTGACAGTTGGGGGTGTTGTATGTCATCTATGGAAGAAGTATTTTCTTCAGTATTGCCATTATGAGTAACATCTTACTATATAAAAAATGCTATGAGCAATGCTAATTTGAATGGCTTCTGAGCCAACATCAACATTGCTGACACCGTGGCATCATGTACATGAAATCTAATCACTCCAGTAATAGGATGCCTCAGTAAATCTGAGAACATTAACAGACAGTTGCATCAATGTAGCACTGCCTTGTGCTGCAGTGTATTGACACAGAAACATGCAGGTTTAAGAGCAGAAGCGTTCAAACATAGAATGCATTTATAATGCATTTATAGTTTGTAATGTGGCTGTCTGTCCATCATAAACTCTAATATGATGACACTCTTTTTCTGTATTACCTCTCTGAAAGATTTTGCGCATACTATTTCAAAATCGGATGTGTCCATTTGAAAGACATGATTTGCCTTTTTTTGTGACATGAGACATACATGCTTACTTTGGAAAACATTATCAATTCAATTTCAAATTTATAAAAGAAATTGACTAGGTGGTAATTATTTCCTTACTAGATTGATTATTTTCACGGAAAAGGAAATACCTGTAGGACTTAAAATTCCCTTATGGATGTGTATAAGATAGAACTTATGCATGAGTGTTGAGAAACATGAAATCATTTACACTAGTAATCTTCCAGTCTGCCTGATGTCAGTAAATGGTATGCAATATACCCACATAGAATTCCTGCATATCTAAAATAATTCATCTTTGCTCAAGCTGTCAATGGTGAAAAGACACCCATATACTAGTATAGAAGTAGAAAATTACAATGAAACAAAAAATGACTAAGTCACAACTGTGGTGCTGGCAAAGAGTTTGCTAGTAAGTAGTATTCTGGTCCTTGAATCAAAAGGGGAACTCAAATGAGTACATGTTGCTCTGAAGTAGTCAACGTTTCTTAAAGAATTTAATGGGATGTATTTTTGGGGACAGAATTATCTTCTAATGGATTTTTCTGCTGTGTTTTGTAAATATTGCAGATAGTAGTAAGTCAGTATTATTTTGATGGTAAAACATTTGTAGTTGAGGACCTGTCTGTTTTGGGGATTACCAGAATGTTGCTTTTATCATTGAAGGTTTAGTCATGAGTAAGTCTTGGAACCAACTCTTGAAATGAAATTAACATGAGCTTTGTTGCCTTATTTCCGCAAACCACATGATAAAATGCTTTTATTAGGACTGTTCTTCTGACCAGAATGTGGTGCATTCCGTGAGCAGAGCTTTCTGAAAGGGGTCCCTGTGGACTCAGTGTGGGTTACCTGGACAATAAGGCAGCAGGGACACCAGAGCCTATTTCCCCTCTCCTGGTGGAAGGGACTGCATCTAAACTCAGCTTCCCATGGACTCTTGACAGCATCCTACAGGCCATGAGGCTTCCAGGAGTTGGGCAGCCAGCTTTCTCAGACAGTCCCTGTAAACAGCTGATATCCAAATTCTAACTCTCTAACTCCTGGTACCAAATAGCTGTGTATTCCTGCTCTGACAAGGCTACTTTCTCATTCTTAACCTATAAGAAGGTGATCCTTGCTGCCCTCCCCGACCCCAACGCCAAAAGCAGCAATTCCACGTTGTAACACAGGATTGATTAAGCAATGTACCCCAATACTGGGTACAACAAAGAGCAGCCCTGAAGGAATTCTCTGGACGTGACATGATGCATGTGGCCTAGTCCCTAGGTGGTGCTATTTACAAAACCTTTTGAAGCATCAGGATCCATGGATTCCCAGAGCTCTCAATTGTGCTATAAAGGATAAAACTACAATCATATATTGGTTGCTGATTAAGCAATTTTGATAATTAAATTCTGGGAGAAAAAATATATTTTATAATCAACCTATAATTAGTAATGTTCTATTCCAGGTGGTAATAGGGAACTCTCAAATTGGGAGGGCTTTCTCAAATGCCCAGCAAGCCCACTGCAGTCACAACCAGGCACAATTCCAGTTTTACTAGATGGCAGAATCAGAGACATTAGAGGAGAGAAGACATTTATAAAGACTGGCAACTGAAGGGATTGGCTCACCGGTACGGAAGAACCCTTCAGCATCTCAGCGTGGTGGTTTCTATCATCATGGCAAGGACAGATTTCAGATTCTGGTAGTTTGTCATTTTATTTTTTTAATAAATTTATTTATTTATTTATTTTTGGATGCATAGGGTCATTGTTGCTGCGCACAGGCTTTCTCTAGTTGCGGCGAGCGGGGGCTACTCTTCGTTGTGGTGCGTGGGCTTCTCATTGCGGTGTCTTCTCTTGTTGTGGAGCACAGGCTCTAGGCGCGTGGGCTTCAGTAGTTGTGGCTCGTGGGCTCTAGAGCGTAGGCTCAGTAGTCGTGGTGCACGGGCTTGGTTGCTCTGCAGCATGTGGGATCTTCCTGGACCAGGGCTTGAACCCGTGTCCCCTGCACTGGCAGGCAGATTCTTAACCACTGCACCACCAGGGAAGTCCTAGTTTGTCGTTTTAAAAAGCAAGCTCTGGGGTAGAATTTTTTTCTGAAATACATATGTGATTTCCACTAGCATTCTCTTACAATGTGTTCCCTCTAGTTAGGAAATTCATATGAAGTAATGGCTGGTGTAATCCAGTAGAAAGGTACAAACTACTGTGTGATGTACACATTACTCTGCCAGTGCATATTTGTGTTATTTGAATCTTGGAGTTTAGTGACTCCAGTAGTTGAGTCCTTTTCTTTGAAGGTCTTTACTGCCACCCTCAGTGCTTGAATAGTTAGTTACATTAATGATGACTCATCTCCCTTATGTGATGATGGTAATGGCAGAGCAAGCCAGGAGACACAATTCAAGAATGTCTCAATTTCAACAGTATGCAAAAAATTTTATATACAATGGATTCCATATATTCCTATGCATTGTACTTCTTTTTCTCCCTACTCCATGATAGTCTGCCCATTTCTAAAAAAAACAAAAGTAAAATAATGGGAACAGTGAATACTAAATTCAATTTGATCCCTATAAAATTGGTTAAAGGGGAGAATAAAAATGAAAATGTTCAAGGCTTTTGCTTACATGTTTGGTGAAATAGTATAAATAAATACAGCAGGGAATTCCTGCCTGATCCAGAGGGCACGAATTACATTGGAGGATTTAGAAATGTCTCTTGAAATTGCTTTGTAGACAGTTAACATAGTTCAGACTAAAGCATCTACCTTTATCTCTCATGGGCAGTAAATGCTAAATGGTCTAAGGTCCAAATTGGCTTTTTTCACAATTCAAATTCACTGAGATATTTAATTGCCAAAGCTTAATTTTGTGTTGGCAGGAGAAAGAAGAGGAAGATGAAGCTCTTCAGAACAAAAATCCATCTGCCAGCAATAACAGCCTTTGTATTTAAAAAGCAGTCAGTAATAATATAACTTTCCTTCTTTGTTACTATTTTTGTATTTTAGTAATTTGGGAAGAAGAGCATTTAAAAAATTGACACGCTATCAAAGTCTGATGCAACGAAAATTAAACTGCATGGACTTGATGAGGAGATAAAGGGAAATGTAATATGGTCAATGTAGGGCCTCCCAACCTTGCCCATATCCTATGTGTCAAATAGAAATGAATGGATTTTGGTGATATTTAGCTTTGTAGTAATAATGACTGGAAATGTTAACATCAATAACTTATTACTGCATAAATCACATTTGGAAAAAACATCTCTTTGAGACAGTATTACTTTGGCTGTTATTCAAATGAGCAGGAACAAATGAGGCATTTATACAGTTATTTTTTTTTTTCTTACTCAGATCAAGCTAAATCTCATTAAGAAATGATTTTACCAAAATAAGCTTGTGCAATTAAAAATAACTTAGATTAGAGATAATGTATTTGACAAAAGTATATGTTCTATATATAGATGGACTTATTTATCATATAAAACAGAAATCAATTTTCTGTTAAGGGGCCTTCACTCATAACTGAGGCAGGTTAGATCTAATGAATGGATACATTATTTTTTTTTCTTCCAGGAAGTTCAATTATCAAACAAGGAAGTAGATTAGTGAAACCTAAATCCATTTGATTAAAAAAAAAAGAATTTCTCCCTCTTTTTATGTTGCTCATCCCATATATGTATTTTTAAAAATATAACTGCAGTTTGGCTGCTAGTTATCTACAAGTCAGTTGGAAAAACTTTAATATGCTACTTTAAATCAGATATAGGGAAAGAGTGACCCAGTGAATTGAATCAAGTGCAGGAAGGCTGGCAATTGCAAAACTAATCTCAGTCTTGCCCAATTATCTGTGACCTCTTGGCAGTTATTTTAGTCCTTATGGCAGAATCTGTCAGTCTGTAAGAGGGGTTCTTCTACCTCCCATCTCCAGCTGCTGCTGCTTGGAAAATGATGAATATAATTTTCCTAATAGTATCTTAATTTTATTAAATTATGTTGGCACCTTCGTTGAAATAAATTGATTTATATGTGTAGGTCTGTTATTGGACACTGTATTTTTTTGATCTGTATGCTTACCTTCATGCTAAAACCACTCCCTGATTACTGTAGCTTTGTCAACTAAGTCCAATAAGTCATTCAACTTCGTTCTTTTTCAAAACTGTTTATTTCTATTCTAAGTCTCTGTGTTCTATATAAATTTTAGAATAGACTTGTCAATGTCTGCCAAAGGAGCCTATTAGGATTATATTTGGGATTGTGTTGAATCTATAGTTCAGTTAAAAGGAATGGCCCCAAATATTTCATATTTTGATGATACTGTTTTTCAGATTTTAAATTCCAAATGTTAATTGCTGATCTATAGAATAAAATTGTTTTTTTGTTTTTGTTTATATGTTTATATATATTTTTGATTTTTATTACAGTATAGTTGATTTACAATGTTGTATTAGTTTCAGGTGTACAGCAAAGTGAATCAGTTATACATATATTCACTATTTTTCAGATTCTTTTCCCATATAGGCCATTACAGAGTACTGAGTAGAGTTCCCTGTGCTACACAGTAGGTTCTCATTACTTATCTATTTTATACATAGTAGTGTATATATGTCAATACCAATCTTCCAATTTATCCCTCCCCTGCTTACCTCCTGGTAACCATAAGTTTGTTATCTACATCTGTAACTCTATTTCTGTTTTGTAGATTAGTTCATTTGTACCTTTTAAAAACATTCCACATATAAACGATATCATACACTTGTCTTTCTCTGTCTGACTTACTTCACTCAGTATGACAATCTCTGGGTCCATCCATGTTGCTGCAAATGGCATTATTTTGTTCTTTTTTATGGCCCAGTTATATTCCATTGTATATATGTACCACATCTTCCTCTGTTAATGTACATTTAGGTTGCTTCCAGGTCCTGGCTATTGTAAATAGTGCTGCAATGAACATTGGGGTGAATGTATCGTTTCGAATTATGGTTTTCTTTGGATAGATGCCCAGGAGTGGGATTGCTGGATCATATGCTAGCTCTCTTTTTAGTTTTTTAGGGAACCTCCATACTGTTCTCCATAGTGGCTGCACCAATTTACATTCCCACCAACAGTGCAAGAGGGTTCCCTTTTCTCCACACCCTCTCCAGCATTTGTTGTTTGTAGATTTCTTTATGATGGCCATTCTGCCTGGTGTGAGGTGATATCTCATTGTAGTTTGGATTTGCATTTCTCTAATAATTAGTGATGTTGAGCATCTTTTCATGTGCTTTTTAACTGTATGTCTTCTTTGGAGAAATGTCTATTTAGATCTTCCACCCATTTTTTATTTGGGTTGTTTGTTTTTTTGATATTGAGCTGCATGAGTTGCATGAGCTGCATGAGCTGTTTGTGTATTTTGGAGATTAATCCCTTGTTGGTTGCTTCATTTTCAAATATATTCTCCGATTCAGAAGGTCGTCTTTTCATTTTGTTTGTGTTTTCCTTTGCTGTGCAAAAGCTTTGAAGTTTAATTAGGTCCCATTTGTTTATTTTATTTTCATTACCCTAGGAGGCGGATGGAAAAAGATCTTGCTGTGATTTATGTCAGAGTGTTCTGCCTATGTTTTCCTCTAAAACATTTTTATACAATCCGGTTTTACATTTAGGTCTTTAATCCATTTTGACTTTATTTTTGTAAATGGTGTTAGAGAATGCTCTAATTTCATTCTTTTACATGTAGCTGTCCAGTTTTCCCAACACCACTTTTTGAAGAGATTCTCTTTTCTCCATTGTATATTTTTGCCTCCTTTGTCATAGATTAACAGACCATAGGTGCATGGGTTTACTTCTGGGCTTTCTATCCTGTTCCATTGATCTATATTTCTGTTTTTATGCCAGTACCATACTGTTTTGATTGCTGTAGCTTTGAAATATAATCTGAAGTCAGGGAGCCTGATTCCACCAACCCCATTCTTCTTTCTCAAGATTGCTTTGGATATTTTGGGTCTTTTGTGTTTTCATACAAATTTAAAAATGTTTTGTTCTAGTTCTGTGAAAAATGCGGTTGGTAATTTGATGGGAATTCAATTGAGTCTGTAGCTTGCCTTGGATAGTATAGTCATTTTCACAGTATTGTTTCTTCTAATTCAAGAACATGGTATATCTTTCCATCTGTTTGTGGGTGTGGGGTCTTCAGTTTCTTTCATCCACATCTTATAGGTTTCAGAGCACGGGTCTTTTGCCTCCTTATGTAGGTTTATTGCTAGGTATTTTATTCTTTTTGGTGTGATGATAAATGCAATTATTTCCTTAATTTTTCTTTCTGATATTTCATTGTTAGTGTATAGAAATGCAACAGATTTCTGTATTTTAATTTTGTGTCCAGCAACTTTTCCAAATTCATTGATTAGCTCTAGTAGTTTTCTGGTGGCGACTTTAGGATTTTCTGTGTATAGCCTCATGTCATCTGCAAACAGTGAAAGTCTTACTTCTTTTCCAATTTGTATTCCTTTTATTTCTTTTTCTTCTCTGATTGTTGTGGCTAGGACTTCCAAAACTGTGTTGAATAGAAGTGGCAAGAGTTGGCATCCTTGTCTTGGACAACCTAACATTATGCTTAAAGCAATTAGAGAAAGAAGAGTAACAAAACCCAAAGTTAGTAGAAGGAAAGAAATAAAGATCAGAGCAGGAATAGATGAAATAGAGTCTTAAAAAAATAATAGAAAATGTCAATGAAGCTAAAAGCTGGTTCTTTGAAAAGATAAACAAAATTGATAAACTTTTAGCCAGACTCATCAATAAAATAAGGGAGAGGACCCAAATCAATAAAGTGAGAAATGAAAAAGGAGAAGTTACAACCGACACCACAAAAAGAAAAAGGATCATAAGGGACTGCTACCAGCAACTCTATGCCAATAAAATGGACAACCTAGAAGAAATGGACAAATTCTTAGACAGGTGCCATCTCCCAAGACTGAACCAGGAAGAAACAGAAAATGTGAACAGACCAATTACCAGTACTGAAATTGAATCAGTAATTTAATAACTCCCAATAAAAAAAAAGTCCAGGACCAGATGGCTTCACAGGTGAATTTTACCAAACATTTAGAGAAGAGTTAACACCTATCCTTCTGAAACTATTGCAAAAAATTGCAGAGGAAGAAACACTTCTGAATTCATTCTATGAGGCCACCATCACCCTGATACCAAAAGCAGACAAAGATATCACAAAAAAGAAAATTACAGGCAACATCACTGATGAACATAGATGCAAATATCCATCGCATTAAAAAGAATAAAATACCTAGGAATAAACCTACCTAAGGAGGCAAAAGACTGTACTCTGAAAATTATAAGATGCTGATGAAAGAAGTTGAAGATGACACAAAAAGATGGAAAGATATACTATGTTCTTGGATTGGAAAAATCGATATTGTGAAAATGACTGTACTATCCAAGGCAACCTACAGATTCAATGAAATTTGTATCAAATTACCAATGACGATTTTCCACAGAAGCAGAACAAAATTTTTTTAAATTTGTATGGAAACAGAAAAGACCCCAAATAGGCAAAGCAATCTTGAGAATGAAGAACAGTGCTGGAGGAATCAGGCTCCTTGACTTCAGACTATACTACAAAGCAACAGTAATCAGAACAGTATGGTACTGGCACAGAAACAGAAATATAGATCAATGGAACAGGAGAGAAAGCCCAGAAATAAACCCATGCACCTTTGGTCAATTAATCTATGACAAAGGAGGCAAGGATATACAATGCAGAAAAGACAGTCTCTTCAAAAAGTGGTGTTCTGAAAAGTGGACAGCTACATGTAAAAGAATGAAATTGGAACAATTCTCTAACACCATATACAAAAATAAACTCAAAATAGATTAAAGACCTAAATTTAAGCCTGTGTGGTATAAAACTCGTAGAGGAAAACATAGGTAGAACGCTCTTTGACATAAATCACAGCCTTTTTTTTTGTTTGTTTTCTTGGATCCATCTCCTAGAGTAATGGAAATAAAAACAAAAATAAACAAATGGGACCTAATTTGATTTCAATTTGCTTGTTTTTCTACCTTCTTAATGTGAAATATTAAGTCATTTTAAATCTGTCTTTTCTAATAGAGACTTTTAAAACTATAAATTGCCTTCTAAATACTGCTTTAGTTGATATGTTGTGTTTCCATTATCCCTCAATTTGAAATTTTATTTAATTTCCCTTGTGATTACTGCTGTGATTTTAGGGTTATTTAGAAGTGTATTAATTATCTTTTGAATAATTGAGGTGGTTTTCTACATATCTCATTGTTTTCTTTAGGTATCTCACTTTAATAATCACAGAACATACTCTATGACTTAAACCTTTTGAAATGTTTTGAGACTGATTTTATTGTCTGTGGATGGACTGTCTTGGTGAATGTTCCATAAGCACTCTATATTCTGGAGATATTGGATGTAGTGTCCTATAAATGTAAATTAGGACAGGTTTATAGATAGTGTTGTTTGGACAATCTATATACTTAGTGATTTAATTAAAAAAATTTTTTTTCTATCCATTACTCTTAGGATGTTTAAAAATTTCCAGTGATTTGTGATTTGTTTACTTCTGCCTTTAGTTTTTTCTATTTTTGTTCTACTGACTTGGACATTCTTTTACTAGATCCATATAATTTTAGGATTCTGTCTTCCTTATAAATTGTCTTTTTTAAATCATCATCAAATATCCTTCTTTATCTCTTGTAATGTTCTTTTACTCTTATTAATATAGCCATTACAGTTTTCTTAAGCTTAGTATTTTTACAATATGCTTTCCCCCGTCATCTTTTAAATTTCAGTCTATATACCTGTTTTTTTTATGTCTTTTTATATAAAGTCCTTCATATGGAGCCACTATTCTGTTGGGTCTTCCTCTTTATCCAGACTGGCATCTCTGTCTGTTAATTGAATTTTTTAATCAATTTACATTTAATGTAATAGTTCTTAATGTGATTGGGTTTATGGCTACCATTTTGCTATTTAAAAAAAAAATACGTTTCATGTGCACGGCATCATAATTCAATGTCTGTATACACTACAGTTATCACCACCATAACTCTAGTTACCATCCATCATTATACGATTGACACACTTCACCCATTTTACCACCCTCAACCCACTTCCCCTCTAGTAACCACTAAGTTCTCTGTATCTGTGAGTTTGTTTTTCTTTTATTTTGTTTGCTCATTTGTTTTGCTTTTTTAGGTTCCATATATAAGTGACATCATAAAGTATTTGTTTTTCTCTGTCTGACTTATTTCACTTAGCCTAATACCTTCAAGGTCCATCCATGTTGTTGCAAATAGCAAGATTTCATTCTTTTTTTATGACTAAGTAACATTCCATTATGTGTGTGTCTGTCTATATATTATACATATATATATTATATATGTGTATATATATGTGTATATATGATATACCACATCTTCTTTATCCATTCATCCATAAGTGAACACTTAGTTTGTTTCCATATCTTGGCTATTGTAAATAATGCTGCAAAGAACATAGGGGTGCATGTATTTTTTTTTTGAATTAGTGTTTTTGTGTGCTTCAGATAAATACCCAAAAGTGGGGTAGCTGGGTCATATGATAGTTTTATTCTTAATTTTTTGAGGAATCTCCATACTGTTCTTCATAAAACAGTGGCTGCACCAATTTATAGTGTCACTAGTAGTGTATGAGAGTTCCCTTTTCTCCACATCCTCTCCAGCATTTGTTCTTTCTTGTGTTTTAGAGAATAGTTATTCTATGAGGTGTGAGGTGATATCTCATTGTGGTTTTGATTTGCATTTCCCTGGTTACTAGTGATGTTGAGCATCTCTTCATGTACCTGTTGGCCATCTCTGTGTCTTCTTTGGAAAATTCTCTGTTCATATTCCTATGCCCATTTAATTGGGTTTTTTTGTTTTTGATTTTGAGTTGTATGTGTTCTTTATCTATTTTGGATATTAACCCCTTATTGGATATATGATTTGTAAATATATTCTCCCATTCAGTAGGTTGCCTTTTTCCTTTTGATATTTCTTCTCCATTTATTTCTTTTGCCTTTTTATTTCTCTGTATTCCTTTCCTCCTTCTTTGAGACTAATTCAATTTTTTTTTAGCATTAAATTTTATTTCATCTATTTCTCTTCATTTTTTAAGTTAATTAATTAATTAACTTGTTGTTGTTGTTGTTGCTGTTATTGTTGCTCTAGGCCTAACAGCATGCAACCTAACTTATGAAAATCTATGTAAAGTTAATATTGCATGAATTTCTACTTCCCACTTTTCATTTCACATCTGATACTTTCCACCTTCCATTTCCTTCTTGATAAATGTAAAAACTTATAATAGTTTAATTTCATTTACCCACATATCCATTTTTGTACTGTTATTTTCACATTGTTTTCTTCAACACATGTTATAAATACCACCTTACAATGTTATTAATTTTGCCTTAGAGTCAGATGTCTTTTAAGAAAGTTATGACCAGAAAAAAAAGTAGTAATTTATTTTACCTCTTTATCTACCATTTCCAGTGTTCTTTATACCTTCCAATAGATATGAGTTTCCACCTTGCATTGTATTCTGAAGAACATCTCTGTTTTTTCATTTTTTTGTGAAGTCCTGCTGGTACTGAATTCTATCAGATTTAATTTATTTCAACATGTCTATATTTCATTCTTATTTTTGAAGGATATTTTCACTGGATCAGAATTCTGGGTTGACAGTGTTTTCTGTTTTATTTTTCTTTTTGCACTTTAAAAATGTTCTGTTATCTTCTGGTTTCCATTATTTCTCATAAGAAATCAGTTATAATTTATATCACTGTTAGCTATCAGTTCATTGTTTGCTTCATGTATGTAATGGGTCTCTTTTTTCTATTTTTCAAGAGTTTCTCTTTATATTTTCTTTTTTAGTAGTTTGAGTATGATATTCTTAGATATTTTCTTTGCATTTATCCTATTTGGGGCTTGTTGAGTGTATGTGTACATAAATCAATGTTTTGCATCAAAACTGGGAAAAAATTGACCATTATTTCCTCAAATACTTCTTTGTTACATTCACTATCTCTTCTGCTTCTAGGGCTCAGGTTACATACATGTTAAGACCATTTTTCTATCATGCAACAGGTCACTATTGCTCTCTTCAGTTTTCTTCAGTCTTCTTACTATTCTTCAGATTGGATAATATCTATTGACCTATCATCAGATTTACTGAGTCCTTCTCCCCTCTGTTGATAAGCCCTTTCAGTGATTTTCATTTCATTACTTTTCAGCTCTAGAATTTCCATTTGATTCTTTTATTATTTTAAATTTTCATTTTTCTGCTAAGGACCCCTTTTAGTTTACTTATTATTACCATATTTTCCTTTAATTCTTTGCCTCTATTTTTCTTGAGTTCTTAGAATTTATTTACAATAGTTTGTTTAACATCTTTGTTTGCTAAAGTCAACAATAAGCCTTTCAAAGGACTGGTTTCTATTGATTGCTTTCTTTTGTGTCTATGGATCACATTTTCCTATTTCTTTGTATATCATATAATTTATTATTATATACTACATTTTGGATAATACACTGTAGAGAATATGGATTCTGTCATCTCCTTCTAAGTGTCTTAATTTTGTGCTAGTAAAAAAATTAATTATTAATTAAACACCTTGAATTTGTATAAGCATAGTTGTCAGTTGGTTAACGTAGATCTGACAAAAGCATAAAGTATTTCCCAAGATACTGCAACTTTCAAGGATTCAAATTCCTCCAAATTATATATTCCCTGAGGTTTTTTTTTGTTCAGGGCTTGGTTTTTTCATTTTATTGGGCCGATCTAGAGAAGTCTGTACTAAACATTGTGATGTCTCAACTGGATTCCCAGGATACCCCTAGTGTTTTATAGATCTGTGATCTATACTGTCTATATGGACAAGACTGCAACCTGCAGCACTGTTCGACAACTAATGTTGAGCTCTGAACCCTATACCAGCTGTTTTCTGGTAAGTCTCATGAAGTCTCACCTTGCACATTTGCAGCCAAGCCTTTAATGAAGGGCTTGCCTGAACCCTCATGCAGACTTCTGTCCATCCCCTCCACAGCTTCTTCCTGTCTGATGCCCTCAGATTCCAGCTGCTCCAGCTCCCCTAAACCCTGATATCTACCTCCTCAGCTCATTAGGACCTCCATATCCTCTCTGAATTCCAGCCCACTGTGCCAAAGTCAGACACAGTGGAAAAATGTGGAAAAAAGTCAGTAAAGTCAGGAAATTTTCTCCAGGCTGAGAACTGGGCTGACTGTGGGGCTCATCTCATGGGCTTTCTCTTCCCTCAAGGTTTATAGTATTGCACTGCCTGTCATCCAGTGCCTAAAAATAGGGTTCTCATACATTCTGTTCAGCTTTGTAATTATTCATGTTAGGAGGGATTGATTAGTATTAATCAATCCAGGTACTTTATTATATCTGGAAGCAAAAGTCCCCTCTACTTAATTTTTTAAAAGATTGCAATATTCTTGTATAAGTCTTCAAGGATATATTTAAAAATCCTGTTTTACTTGTTCTATTAACTGTGCTTATCTCAGGTACAAGTTATTATCTTTGTTGAATTTGGCGTTGCTGTTTCTGAAGTATTTGGTGATTGTTGCTTGCATGCTTGTGTCAGTTAAGATCATAATAAGAAACCCACAGCACAATTGAAATAAGATAATTAGAGGATAGTTAATTTGCAAAGGTGTGGGCTTAGGGCAATCTTAGGAATTTTTAGTCTTAAAAATAACAATTCAGTATCTGTAATGGTATTTGTAAGACATGTAAACATGGGAATATTTGGTACCTATGTTTTCTACCATGTGTAGTAAGGAAGAAAAATAATTGAGCCAGTATGCAGAGAGAGAGAGACAGAGAGAGACAGAGACGGAGGGAGAGATTGAGAGAGACACACAGATTGAGAGAGACAGAGAGAGAGACAGAGAGAGAGGGAGGAAACTCCTTATTGTAGTCAACAATCTGACTTTGTTCTAGCATCTGTATATTTCTTGTGGTTTGTTGGTTCAGTGCCATTGCTGATGTTGACCAATAAATATACCTGTTTTCCTTTGAGTTAGTTTAACCTGGGTCTGTCACTTGCCACAAGGGTCCTAACTAATGCTGATGATAAAAGGTTGATGGAAATAAAGATTGATTCAAGAGAATGTATTAAATGTGAATGGAGCAACCTAAATTTTGCTAGTTAGATGGATTTTTTTAAAGGAATTTAGGCCCTGATACCTGCTGTCTTGCTTATGATAAAAAGATTAAGTAAGTGTGTCTTTTTAGTTTTTTTTTTTTCATTCTTTCCCACACTGCTAAAAGGGAAATATTATCTGAGAGTCTGTATGGTATAGGCCCCATTTTGCGGGGGGAGGTTTTACTTTGGATTTCTCAGATTTTATTTCATCAACTAAATAGGAATGAAACGTATCATTAAGTGTGCTTGTTCACCAGCAAATATTTCACTGGATATTTCATATCCTGTACATGGTAGTCTAGGGTTTTGCTTGATTAAAATCTTTAAATACTCCACATATTTTAATGCTTATCTTAAAAATGATTCTACTCATAATCTTAGGCAAAATATCTATGTCTCAGCTCTTTAAAAGATTACCAATTTTATCATTACTTATGGAACAAGAAGTTAAGGTGTTTAATGATTGTCAAATCCCTACTAATGGAACAAAGAACTTGCTATTTCCTGTTCAGGAATTGAAGGTGGTTAATTATTACATTGCCTATCTTCATACAGAATAATTAGAACTTGGTATAGAAGCTGCCGCATAAACTATTTAATTGCTTACACAGAGTTTTAAAAAGAATTATGTTTGTTAACATAAGAAAGGCATAGCATATTCAAGTTTAATACTTATTAATTAACTATGTTTAAATAAAAACTTACACAAGTCTAAGCCATGAATATAATGCTCCCTTCCTTTTAAATTTTTATTTGTACTATTTATATGAACAGGATATGGTGATGAGATGAGGGGATGCATTGAATAAGACAAATCCAAATTTTATAGCTTGGTTAGGGGAAGGAAAACACTAGAGCTTTTAAAATAAGACTTACAATGAATGTTTATGGAATTAGAGTCAGGAGAGGCTGTTAAGTAGCTGGATGTCTTTAGCTCACCAAAGGGAAATAAATAATTTTATCCATCATGGTGAAAAACTAGCAGATCCAAAAGTATGTTCAAATCGTTTATCACTCATGAATTTAATCAGAAAATTAGTGTGGCATCTAATTTATGTCTCAGTTTGGTGGGTATGCAGGGAATTGGAGACTCTGTCAGGTGGAAAACAAGTATGGTTTCTGTTGAGGTTTGTTTATACAAGATGTGCATCTGATTCACCCACATTTCCTAGCCCTGTGTCCTCGCCCTGCAAGCCATTTTTATCTCTTACTATTTTTTTCCTGCATTGCTGAACGTGAGAACAAAAACATCTGTCTGAAAAATATATATTTCGGAAAAGTCTATGTAAGGCAAGTTCATCCAAGCATACTGTGTTATTTGCTCCCAAGACATTTTTCCACTTTGTTTTGATTGCCTCTCTTAACTTGCTGTCAGCTTCAGTGCTAGATTTTTGTGTTTTTTTTTGTTTTTTTAACATCTTTATTGGAGTATAATTGCTTTATAATGATATGTTAGTTTCTGCTTTATAACAAAGTGAATCAGTTATACATATACATATGTTCCCATATCTCTTCCCTCTTGCGTCTCCCTCCCTCCCACCCTCCCTATCCCACCCCTCTAGGTGGTCACAAACCACCGAGCCTTGTGCAAACCTTGGTGTGTGTGTGTGTGTGCGTGTGTGTGTGTGTGTAATGAGGTGTGGAGGAGTGTCAAGGTGAAGAGAAGAATGATTACAGGATGATAAAATACTTTTTTTTTTTTGATGAGGTTGTTTTTTTAAATTTATTTATTTTTTGGCTGTGTTGGGTCTTCATTGCTGCGCACTGGCTTTGTCTAGTTGCGGCAAGTGGGGCTACTCTTCGTTGCGTTGCGCGGGCTTCTCATTGCGGTGGCTTCTCTTGTTGCGAAGCACGGGCTCTAGGCTCATGGGCTTCAGTAGTTGTGGCTCGTGAGCTCTAGAATGCAGGCTCAGAAATTGTGGCACACGATCTTAGGTGCTCTGCAACATGTGAGATCTTCCCAGACCAGGGATTGAACCTGTGTCGCCTGCATTGGCAGGCAGATTCTTAACCACTGCACCACCGGGGAAGTCCGATAAAAGACTTTTTATTGAGGAGGTTCATAACGCCAAATCCTAGGGTAGTTCCACAGTTGCCAGCACCCTCTCCAATAGAGTCATGTCTAATCGAAGCCAGAAAATTTTCTTCCTGAGTATGCTCTGTCTCATATTCACATAGCCCTAAACCCTCCCACCATTCATCCCAGTCACTGGTGCTTGGACCCCATCAGTCCTTACCTGATGGTAAGAATCTACAAACACAGTGTGAATCAGAAATAGGCAGGTTCTTCATTTCCAGCCTTTCTCCATTGTCAGAATTTTGTTTCCATAGCTGCCTATGGTAAACCTTAGAGGTTTACCAGGGAGTTGGACAAGCACTTTGAGAAGTACTGTTCTTTAGGGGCATTGGAACTTTGACTGATTTTTTGAAAAATTTTGTGGTGTTTCTATAAATGACTACTGGATGGATTTCCACCCTTATCAGGAGTTGGAAGAAATAAATGAATCATTCATTAATTGGCTCAGTGAGCTATTGACTCTGAGCTCAAATGGCTAGACTGTGACTTTTGCCAGAAGGAAGGGGTAGACATCAGGCTTAGGCCAATAATTCAAACTTAAAAGGATAATACCATGGCAAAGATGGAAGTAGGCTTGAAATAGAGAAAAATGCTCCAGGGGTTTAAACCTCATTAGGTCTGAATTATTATTACTGGTACCCTTCAGAAAGAGGCCTCTGCTGGCTTTGTACTTCTTTACCATGAGTCTATTATGGAACAATCTTGTTAGTAAAACATAATTATCCATTTTTCTTCCTTTGTTTTCCTTCCTCTCTCCCTTCTAGCAATAAAACCATGGCCACCCTTCTCTGATTATGTTCATGTTGTTTAAAGGAGAGTTACCTCCAAGACCCTGCCACACTTGGATTCTCCGTACAACACAAGGTCAGGTAGAGCCATTTCCCCTGGGCTCTGTAATTCTTTCCTCAGATTGGCTTTGATTGCACCTCAGTTGAACAGCTTGTCTCTCCCTGAAGGATACGTTATTTATAATTGTGTAATAGCACTTTTGAGCTTCTATGTGCCTGGCCCTAGGCTATGACATGGGGATATATCAGTGAAGAAGATGCAGGGACTATTCACCCATTTTCTGACCACTTAAACATAACTGGCATGCTTCCTTACAAGTAAAGTCAGCCTGTTCCAGGCATTCACAAAGGACCTTTCTTTCCTTCATTCTATCTTCACACTCCTGCAAGCTCTTACCTCCCTGGCTTGCTAAAGCCCATTCTTTGCCTGGCTTTCAATATCTATGGCTGGCACCCCAACTTTGTTTGCCGAAATTTCCCTACTTCCTCTTTTGCCTTATCAGTCTTGAACTGCAAAGTCCCTTAATTGTGGCATTATTGGTAATATGTAGTGAAAGTAATCCACAGCAGTCTTCCCTGCAGAAGAGAAAAAATGAAGAATGACTATTCGTAGCTCAGAAGGAAGGAAAGGAACTAATATTGGCAATTATTATGCATTAAACACAGTGAGAAGTATCTCACTTATATTATTTCATTTAACTTAGTGGCAGAAATATATAAAATATGTTATGCCAAGTGAAGGAGAAATGGAAATAAAAACAAAAATAAATAAATGGAACCTAATGAAGCTTAAAGTTTTTGCACAACAAAGGAAACCATAAGCAAGATGAAAAGATAACCCTCAGAATAGGAGAAAATATTTGCAAATGAAGCAACTGACAAAGGATTAATCTCCAAAATATACAAGCAGCTCATGGAGCTCAATATCAAAAAAACAAACAACCCAATCCAAAAATGGGCAGAAGACCTAAATAGGCATTTCTCCAAAGAAGATATACAGATTGCCAACAAACACATGAAAGGATGCTCAACATCACTAATCATCAGAGAAATTCACATCACAGCTACAATGAGGTACCACCTCACACCGGTCAGAATGGCCATCATCAAAAACTCTACAAACAATAAATGCTGGAGAGGGTGCAGAGAAAAGGGAACGCTCTTGCACTGTTGGTGGGAATGTAAATTGATACAGCCACTATAGAGGACAGTATGGAGGTTCCTTAAAAAACTAAAAATAGAACTACCATATGGCCCAGCAATCCCACTACTGGGCACATATCCTGAGAAAACCATAATTCGAAAAGAAACATGTACCACAATGTTCATTGCAGCACTATTTACAATAGCCAGGACATGGAAGCAACCTAAGTGTCCATCGACAGACGATTGGATAAAGAAGATGTAGCACATATATACAATGGAATATTACTCAGCCATAAAAAGAAACGAAATTGAGTTATTTGTAGTGAGGTGGATGGACCTGGAAACTGTCATACAGAGTGAAGTAAGTCAGAAAGAGAAAAACAAATGCCATATGCTAACACATATATATGGAATCTTAAAAAAATAAATGGTTCTGATGAACCTAGGGGCAGGACAGGAATAAAGATGCAGATGTAGAGAATGGATTT